>NW_022985118.1:18411-31139 GCF_010015585.1 Eremomyces bilateralis CBS 781.70 | reverse complement strand
CTTCCTATGCTTAGAGAGGTGGAGGGTCATGTTCGACGTCGAGGTAGCTCTCGCGGAATCCGTTGTCTTCCACTCGCACCGAATACATCGAATCTCTCGATCTTGTACTGGCCCAGTCCCCCTCTTTGGCCACCATAGCTTGTCTCGAAGTACGGTAACCTTGAATTGCTCCCATAGAGATTGATTCTATGCTCGTATTCGCCGATGTCCGGATTCATATGAGACGGTAGAGGACGGCGGCAATTCGTCTCCATTTAACTCCTGCTCTGGAGAGACGGTCGATAGAGAGCCTTGAGCTGGGGTTACTTGGCTTGCTGAATCGTCAGGAGAGATCAATTCGAGACTATTGCGGGCTCCACTTGAACAACGCCTTTTGCTGGTGCTATTCTCTAGGGAGGCTTCCTCGTCACTGCCATCATTAAGAAGATGATAATCAACTCTCTCGGAGCGAAGACGGCGCTTCCCAAGAGACATGGATAAGTCATCCATATTAAGAAAGAAGTTGCAACATATTGATATGCTTTGTATCTCTTAGAGCTCAAATCCTCTAGTTGGAGCATGTTGGGTAAACAAAAGTCGCGACTGCTGGGCATTCATTCATTGGCTCGGCTTTTGCCGAATAAGTCTTGGCATTATTTACGAATATTCGCGAATAATACGAATAAAACGTCTCGAAATTTAGTCGAATACGAATAATCGTTCCCAGGGAAAAGTCGAATACGAATAGCCAAAATCCTTATTCGTGTCCAGCCCTAAAGGCTTTTCTCAGCTTCCAGACGAGAGTACTAACTGTCATAACCTTGACATAACCTTTTCGCTGCGGAATCGAATCAAGAACAAGTACCATATGGCGGAGTACAATGCTTGGAATATCCGGAAATACGACACCAAGCCCGGCGCATTCTGCTTCGCTTCGGAATGAATAAATCCTCCCTTCAACGCTGTTCCGTGGCCCCATTGCTGTCACTAAAATAATGGCGATAATTTCGAGATAAAATAAAGCTGCGGGAACCGGTTAAAGACTCACTTCTCCATGTTATAAGGAATGGCCGATTTTAATCATCAGCTGGATGCATAAAGAGCACAGGTTTATGCAACAACGTTGCACAGCATAACTAACCGGTGAGTTATTAGATTTCTAGAGCGGGTAGAGATACTTAATGCATGTTGGCAATGTACCAGGCAGAAGAGAAGATTCCTAAAACCGAGACTTAAAAGCGAGTTCTCATGATTCTGAAAACTGCTCTCAGGTTCGAAACTGCTCCAGCTAAAAATAGAAATCTCCACAGTCGTCACTTATCCAATACCATATAGTTGATTTTCCCAGTCTCTTTACAGTATTGTATCAGAACTCTGCATCGGAAATGACGTTGGGAAGTACCTATGATAGAGCTTGACCGGAAGAATCCAGGCGAGGAACCGGAGAATGCCCCCCGCTTCCTATTGCTATTTTCAGATACACCGGAATGCGAGACTTCGACGATTGGACAGCGTAGGACGGCGCTCTCCAGATAGTACAGCTGATACTATCAATGCAATGATATATCCGTGCCCCATGGCCGCCCCACAACCTCTGGTTGTGGGTGCTCCCACACCAAAAGTACAATTTTACTATCATCATCTATATATCAGAACTCAGGATGTAAATCGATAAAAAATCCGAGATCCTCCGTACTAGTAGGTTGATCGAGTACAGGAGATGGTTCCTGCTGGTTTTCCTGTTGTTTTTCCCGCCGCCAGTCCCGCTGTGCCTTCCTAATTGCCGCCTCCCGCTCCTTCTGACCACGCGCTTCGACGTAGCGCTTCGCCTCACTAGCATATAATGATCCGGTCTGGCTAAGTCCTGTTTTAACCTGGCGGCGACTCTTTTTGGTTTGCTGGCGTTGTGTGGCCGAAACGGACCCCTTATACGCCTCGATCTCTTCGACTGCCTTGATCAATGACTCCGTAGCTTGGCGAACGCGACGTTGGTATTTCCGACTAGAAACTAGGGCCTCAGGCGTATTTATGATCTTCTGTTGTCTCCGGCGTACCGTACGGATGGTATTTGGTGGAGATGTACTCGGTGTTGCCGTAATACTTGACGTTGGTGGCGTGCCATTAAATATCTGAAGCTCCTCTGCCTCTTGGTCAACCTGTTGCCGAAGGGTTGGTAAAATCTGCTTAGGATCCCATGGCCAAAGACCCCTCTCTTTAAAAGCGTGTCGAATCGTACGCGATTTGAAGGCGTTTTGGCGGATTTGGGGCATTTCTGTAAGGAATGAGGCCTTGTCCGCTGCGTCGAATCCCCACCGTGAGATATGCGTATTTGTCTGCCGGAAGTAGTGTTTCAACGCAAAAAACGGCTTCCCATCGAGCGGCTGAAGGAAATGGGTCGTATGCGGGGGAAATGGGAAAAGAATAATATCAACTTTTTCGCAGAATTCAATGAACTCATGGGTAAGATGCGAAGCGTGGTTATCCATTAAGAGCAGTCGTTTCCCCTTCTCAGCCCGGTGTCTTGTATACCGATGGAAATGCTGGATCCAATCGAAGGCAATAAGGTCGTTTGACCACCCAGACTTAGAGATATTGATACAGTAATCGTCTGGAATCTGGCCTTCGTACCATCGTTCAAGATGGTTCTCGCCCTTTAGGATAAAGTAGGGTGGAAGAACAAAACCATCAGCAGCGATACACTCGATATCCGTAACCGATTCGCCTGACTCCGTACTAGGACTGCCTCGTTTTGCCCCCGGTCGGAAACTGACTACTTTTTGGCGCTTCCCTTCACCAAGGCGGAAGCCACTTTCGTCGAAATTATATATATTCCGGGCCGCGATTCCATGTTCTTGAATCTGCTCCTGAAGGAGTTGAAACCAATGCTGTATATGTCCAAGATCCTCAGCACGTAGGCGGTCGTCTTTAACTGGTTTTTGGTCGATAAGCGGAAGGGTATGGCGCTTAATAATCTTGTATTTCCAGTTCTTGCTAACGTGGGGTGGTGGCTGGGTTGTATCGAGCGCGTTTCTTCGGAGCATAGAGTTGGCGCACGCTTCGATTTCTGTAGGCGTAGGAGGCGCTCCCCACTCACCAAGCTGGTGGATCCAAGCTAGGAGAGCCTTTTCTTGTAGCTGATCGAGTTTGGTCGCTTGTACGAACGGAGAACGGTTGGAATAGGATGTTTTCCCTTGAAGGCGACCTCGAAGGACGAACTGGCTGATTTGGAATTCACGCGCTAACGCTGAAACGTTAACCGATTTTCCTGCTTTTTTTTTGCTCTGTAGCCTTCTTGAGTGCTTTCTGTATAGTCTCTTCTGGATATTTGACGCGTTTAGGCATGTTTGGTGGTATAGATTTGAAGATGATGGTAAAATTGTACTTTTGGCGTGGGTTTTACTTTTGGTGTGGGAGCACCCACAACCTCTGGTTGTGGGGCGGCCATGGGGCACGGATAAATAGAACGTATGGTGTTGTAGAAAGGTGACACCACAGGAAGCAGATACTAACTTTCCGGGACCCTGTGGATGATCAATACCTTAGGAAGATAATTAGAAAACGCTTAAATTTTGTTATAAGCGTCTTACATAATATATGTTGATCTTCGAGTTGACTGCTGCTCAACTACTCCGTACTCCTCTTGCTCTACTGGTATACCATTCTCGATAAGGCTTCGAAGATGACCAGTATCGAATTCTCCGTTTGGCGGTAAATACTTCATGAAATGTTTACTTATTGTCTGAATGGTAGAGTTACTGTAACTCAGATAAGGATGGCAGATACCGGCCATGTCCTATAGATTTTAGAACTCTTTAGAACGTGTTTAAAATAGTTATTAGTTAAGCCTATCTTTTTCTACTGACATCGCTGTCTCTTGCGCGGGCTAAGTCCTTTCCAAGCATTTGAAGCCGTCTCTGCTGCAGCACGCCTAGGATGCTGTCTACGCACATCCCCAGACCTAGAAAGAGGATTTCGAGCATCGACTTGTGCAAATTTTTCAGCCATTATTGGGGTGCAGGAAGCATATACGCCCCTTGTAGCGAGAGCCATATTCCGTGCTTCGATCAGTTCTGTCGGGTCCTTTTCTTGCCCTATCTCGACCAAAAAATTGGTCACTGTGCCAAAATCACTGCAGGTTCTACAGAATTGGCTGATGCCGTCGACAGTCGATATCAGCAAGAAACTCTTTTAACGACGGAGGTTGCCAAGCAGATTGTGGAGGGGATCGAGCCAGCCCAATGTATTTTTCCAATTCAAATCTTTAGCATATTAAGAAATGGCTACAGAGCACGATAAATCTTAAGCTATGGAATTATACTTGTATATACAGGGCCTGGATTGCTTTGAAGTCGAAGTACCTAGGAATTTGCCCGTCACACAGGGATGCCCGCCACACAGGGAGGGAGGTTACTTAGCTTAAGTTAGCAATATCATCAATCCAAAGTTTTGTGTTGGACTCCGTAGATCGTCTACTCTTTTTTCGCCAACCCTGCGCGGTTTACCATAGATCAAATTCTCGAACTTAGGTCGGAGTGGTGCCACTGCAACACGATCGAAGCAATCTACTCGACTGTAACATAGAATGGACTTGTTAACCTGACTAACTGCGTACAAGATCACTTTATACTCCTTTAAACGCTAAACGATATAGTATGTAGTACAGTACAGCTAATCTATTTCGGAAAGCTACTAGACAAGATTGATGATGCCACAGTTATTCTGCTCCATCGTCTCACCGTCCATAATCCCATCGACATACGCTTCGCTAATGAGCTGATAAATTTCACCGCTTTGACGTCGAAGAACAAAGGGAACTTGCGCTCCTCTGATTAGTGCAATGAAGTCGCCACGCTTAACATGCTCGGAAGAGAGGACTAGGTTGCCTTCCCTAGTGATGAATGGAAGTCGCCCTAAGCTCTTTCCCATAATCTCTGAGTCTAGCTTAACATGCGCCGCACTGGCCCTGACCTCGAGCTGGGTAGCTTTGTTGGCCAAGAGCTGGTACACCTTACGTTTGATGTGGTGTTCCGTGATATACTTGATGCCATTCTGCAAGAGGTCTACCGCCCCAAAGAAACAGTCATCTCTAACTCTTGCCAGTCGTGTATTCTGATCATGCCCGACACCGCCGATTGAGGTGCTGGCTGCTGCACGTAGACGATCACTAAAAGTTGCGTAGCGTTTGTTGTCATAATACGTGAGGCGAAGTAGTTCAACAAGCCATTTTACTGGCCAAGAATCCGTCTCTTCAAGAGGCACTTCGTGGCTAGAAGTTCTGCCGGGAAAACGACCAACCTCACGTATTTCGTCATATATATGGCCTACCGCTGATAACCCCTCAATAACGTCCTCTTTCTTGATGATGGTAATTTCGGAAGGACCCGTTCCAGAAGCGCTAAACTGCGGGTCAAGTACGATATGATCATTTTCCACGTCTTGCAACATATCTGTCATAGATTGAGACCAGTCTGGAACCCAAGATGGTAAGCCGGATTGAGATTTGGGCATTTGACAGCACGAGAGCAATGATATATGACCTTGTTGAAGTAGAGCCGCCATGGTCGTCGTGTATATTTCCTTACAGGATTTTGTATAGTCCGGGAACACACCCAGATCTGCCAGTTCTTCTTGGTCTGCCGCCAGACTCAACAAAGCGAAAATTTTATCTCGAGGATCGGTTGATTCTAGGTGGTGTGGACCATGGTTCTGCAGATTGATACTTCCGACGCATGTTGTACGGAGGAGCGCTGCCAATGGGAATCTGCTATACCGATATATATTCCAAGACGATAGCATGACGGTTGGTCGGTGTTGAAATAAGAGTCGAATAACGTCGAGTTCATTACGCGTCAATGATAGCCGCTCGCGGGTGAATTTTGCCATGAGAATAAACCGCAAAGCACAATACGCATTAAAAGCAGCAGTGCATCTGCGCCGTGTGAGTCTCTTAGTCCCACAAATGAACTCAGCATTCTCTGAAAGAGTTATTTCTTGTAAAACCCATACACGACCCCACCATGGCCGAGTAAAGAGCTGTTTTATGCCAGCAAGCGGTAGTGGATTGTATGGATCATGCCGGCCACTGATGGAGTAGAAGAGGTTGCACACCTGAGTATATGCAATCGTTCGTACTTTGCCAGCTGGTGTCATCATTATGACATTTGATCGGTTTAGGTCACGGGCTCCTGGGAGGTTCGACGCTAGCTCCTGTCAGATTTCTTGAAAGGGTTCCGGTCCATTGTCCATACCGCAAGCTTCCGCTTGTGCTCCTAAAGAGTTCAGGTAGTCCATCACCGAATCGCTCTGATCATCTGCTGTACCAAGCCATGCAACGACTTTTTCCGCCTGTCGGTAGATATCTGCCATAAGTGCAACCTGCCAGCTCTTTTCCGCGTCATCCAACTGATTAATACAAAGGGAATCGATCCACATTATAATGTGTTCATTGGTAGGTCTAAGTGCCATCATCGCATCGTATAGGTTTTTGGTTACTAGAACTGGGGAGTTCTCCAGGAGTATCAAACGTGAATCGGCAGCAGCTCCCCAGACGTACGATAAGGCTGTAAACCTCGGTTTCGTATGAAGGCTGACGTGGAAGATATTGCAAGTGGGAATGAATTTGAGCTTGTCGTTGCCATCGTACGGTAAAAGTTTCAGGAGTCTGACTTCACCTCTGGAACGTTGTAATATTCGGTATTGGTATCGGTTTGTCATGATGCCGGGAGCTAAGCTGGGAAGGGACCAGCAGATTTCGCTATGTACTAAGAATTCTATTCAGAACGAAGGATTCGTCTCACGCCGACGGGCACTTGGCGAGGTTTGAAGCAATAAGAGACACTGCTGCTCGCGACGGAGAAAGTCGCCTTGGTCAACTGATACAGTACAGTATAGTGGCAAGACGAGATCGATGCGAATAATGATGAAGGATGGATGCATAAGGAGCTTATGACCTTTGCCGCACACACACGTTCAAGAGTAACAAAGACGGCACTAAAGCTAGTTAGGATTTGCTCGTATAAATGAGAAACGACTTGGAGTATCGGTTATATCTCGGTCAGTTGCGTTGTTGAGGAAATGGCAATACGGCACAGAGAGAGAGAGAGATTCATATGCCCGTCAGGCCCCTCGGCGAGGCCCATGTGGGGAACTACCTAAGCTGACTAATTACATACATTGGTGCCTTGTGGCCTTGTCCCCATTTTCTATCTTTGGTCTTCTGACTAGCTTCTATATCTGCGGCTAACATAGGGAAATATTATAACTGTGTTACGGGGATAAGATGGTCAGTTTGCTGAATGCCTCTGTTCTTCTAGGTTCTGATCTAGAGTGACGCTGCTCTTACTCGGGCACAGCGTCGGATCGGAGGGTTGCGACCATATAGTTAGTAGAAGGAAATGTATAACTAGGAAAGAAGGTGTAGGAGAGAAGGTGTAGAGGGATGTCATGTTCCTGGGTCCAGTCTTCCAGTATCCTGGATGAACTGTATCGTTGCCGTAACTACTTCCGTGTTCGGAGACCATCGTTTGATCGGGCCGTCCTTTGGTTCTAATTCGTACGCTCCAAGGAGGAAAGGCAGGCCTCTTGCTCGGGCTCCCGCCACTGCCTTCAGTTACTGTCTCTGTTCGTCCCATTCCGTGCATTCTAGTATAAAGTGGTGGACGCTCTCTGTTGCTCCGTATTCACAGTTACTACTTTCGGCCTACGCGATCTTGTAGAGGTAGCTGTTGAGGCGACAGTATCCTGATCTGGCTTGTACTAGTAGAGCTGCTTAGGCTCTCGATAGCTTGTCGTAGAGCTTTCTTGTATGCCTGCTCGGTAGTGCTTTGTCGAGCTCCTTCGCGAGACGTCCGGTCTTTTTAGCTAGTGTAATGACACGTGACCAACCCTCCGCGCTAATACCATTGGACCATAAAAGATCACAATGATCCCAAACAGGGGTCATTGGGGTTGGAAACCATATATACTAATTCTCTATGTTCTAGTCATGTGACCCCGTCACATGACTACAGGAGGCTTATGTCCTTACAGCGAAACAAGAGATGCGAACCCGCAAGCGGGTGTCGCTGAAAGAGAGCCTGGAGGAACGAAGCTAGAGTTCGCAGTCTTCGAATCTCCCTTAAAAGAGTACCCAAATTATATTCACAGAAGCATTATAAAAGGCTTATTTTTCCATTGTTCTAGGTTGGCTTTAAGATATAATGCTACGGCAGTTATGTGATAGGTTAAAGAGTTAACATGTTGTATACCATAAATTAACAAAGCAAGGAATGAATTCGCTATTATGGATACGATAATCCTACACAGAATGATGTGGTTTATATTCCTAATTCAATTGTTTTTAGAATAATAGCGACTTACCCAGCCCGGTTCGAATTTCACTACGACGACGAATCCCTCGAATTTATTCACAATACCTCTTAAGTCAAAGCACCCAGTTTCCGGTCACCCCAGTTTCCGGTCATCCCAGTTTCTGGCCACTACAAACAATCCATTTGATCCACGTATTGCCCTAGAGTTACACAAATAGAACAGCCACCATATATATTCCTATACGTCTAGTTCAAATACAGAGCATAAGTGCTCGAATCTAGATTTGCGTGCTCTGAAATCCTCTCCGCCTTTTCCGCAGCTTTCCGCTCCGCTTCTTTGGCCGCCTCCTACAACGCAATGATTTGCTCAACTGTAGCAAATCTTTCGTTCAAATCAGGCTGGACTCATTTCCTTTTCCTGGTAGTCGAACCGCCCAGATCTTGAATGGTTTTTTCAAGTCGTAGAACGTGTGCTTTAAGTGCAGCGATTTCGGTATTCTTCTCCGCCAGGGACTTGGCCAACTTCCCCTAGAATCCCCCGAAATCTCGCGATGATATTCCCTCAAACTTTTGCTTATATATGTCCTTTGGCCCCCTTTAGTATGCTATAGGTATACGGAATTAGTTCAGGGGTCACACGACTGGGCATCACGATATGAATTTCGTTCAATTACGAAACTATTTAATACTTTGGCTGGGTTAAAGGGCACTATTCCTGTTCTACGAAACCCTACACGTATGTTATGCGAATTTAGAGCCGTATTTCGAGATTTATAATATATTTCTATAAAATTATGCTTCTTAACTAGTGCAGAGTCATCAAGCGAAGATAGGCGGCTCAGTTCTTTATAATATCTTGATTTCAGGGGCGAAAAGCATGCAACATCTAAAGGCTGGAGGACATGGGAAGAATGGGCTGGCAAACATAAAATAAATACCTCACTATCTTTCGCCGACTTCATGAGCTAGATCTTAGCATGCGTACCGTGCCCGGCGCATACCAAAAAGCGCTATTCTCGGGAGTCTTCTTCTCCATTTTGGTTCAGGGGTTTGGCCTCCCGTAAGAACTTTTTCTCGAGCCATTATAAGCCAATTTCGTTGGATGTCTAGGCATTTTCTGAGGACGTATAATGCCAGTTCGGGATATCGCGAGAAGGGAACCACGTCGACTGCAGAGATTTGCCTTTAAGGATAATCAGGGGTATAATCGATCGGCCATCTATATATATACATTCTAGGACAGAGACCCATTCTCTATCTTTAGGAATCTTTAAGTATATCGTGTTCTTCCTCCTCTTTTGCTTCTCCTAGACTGGTACAATTACGCGGCCATTAATTCCGCACCCTAGGGCGATGCCATGCTCATTAAAATTCCACTGGTTATTGGTTTTAATGTTGTACCTTTCGATAATGCGTGTATAAGCCGAAAAGAACTCCGAAATAACATCTTTTGTGGCAGAATTTATTCTAGAAGCCTCGATCGTCCATCCGATAATCGTTTCTTACCTCAGGATTCCGGAGTAGAAACCCGTCGGTCCAATTTATGCCGCAGGGAGTGTTATCTCTATTTTCTTTCGCAATTAGTTCTGCCATTTAGCGAACCTAGGTGTACGAAGGGGCCCTCCCGCAAAGGTCTTCTTCCGTAATCCACTAGACCAGCCATTTTTCTTAATCTTTTGACAACTTTTACAACTTCTCGGCCCGTTTTTGATAGGATTCGGTGCCCTTTTAGATATGTTCTTAGAGAGTAGAGTACTTAACGCAATAAGCCTCTGCAAATTTGCGAATCGATAGGAATTCTCGATCTCAAAAAGCTTATATAGCTTCAGCAATTGCACTTTCATTTATAGGAGGCATACTGAAAAAGAATCTATCGTTATTGGATTTATTTGCGTTATTAAATTAGTCAGTCTCCCCCACCACCGGGCAGCCGGTAAGGTGTCGGTCGTGGTTCCCACCACTACCCGACGGGACTAGATCATCGCTACTGGAATCGCTGGGGATGACGGCATCAAACTGATCCGTCGCCCGAAGCTACTTATGGTAATGGGCATCCCGATTCACACACAGATTACAACCGGTAAAAGTGAGGGGAACACCGAATGGGCGAGACAGATGTCGAACCAAAACGCTGTCAAAATTGAACGAATCTCCTGGCTCTACAAGAAAGAGAAGCTGGCGGCTATCCGGAATGCTGGGTCACAGACGAAGGGATCAATTATTATCGAGGTGGCTACCGAAACTGACGTGACACGTCTTATCAAGGACGGCTTCCTATATGGCGCCCTATGGCTCCCAGCCAAACTATGGGACGTTACTCTCCGGGCGATCCAGTGCTTCCGCTGTTGGAAATGGGGCCACACGCAGTCCGTTTGTAACGCGGACAGCGACACCTGTGGGCGCTGCGCAAAACACCACCCCACAAGGGGATGTATAATACAAGACCTTCAAGAGGCAAGGTGCGCAGGGTGTAAGAAACCTGGGCACTTTGCCTGGATGACCAGAAGCTGCGCGGCATATAAATCCTTCGCAGCTGGCCAGCGAGCTACAGAAAACCGCCTCAATGAAGCTACCCTCGCCGTCCACCGGGGGCAAAACCAAAACCAAAACCAAAACCAAAACCAAAATGTCACAACCCACCAGTTCCGCCATGATGACGATGGATACATCGTCATTGGCAACACCTAGAAGCGGAGGAGGGCGGGACCTGGGAGGCCCTCAGGAATCACGGTGGCAGCCCGAGCCCCAGGGCAGCAGCGACTCCAGCTCTCGGCTAGTCAACCGGAAGACTTCATGTCCGGCATTAGTACTTCTACCTTTACGACACCTACCGGAAAGGATACAACCGGAGAGGACACGACATCTACCGGAAAGGACACAACCGGAGAGGACACGACATCTACCGGAAAGGACACAACCGGAGAGGACACGACACTTACCGGAAAGGACAATACCCCTAGTACTCAATGATAGGGACCGGCATCCTCCAATACAACTGCGGTAATGCGAACAACGACAAGGCTAGGGCTACCTTCGACTCGATTGACCCTACCCGGTTCCCTATACTTGCAATTCAGGAACCGATGGTCGCCGAAACCAAACCAACAGTCACCTATACACCAAAGAATTTTCGCCCAAGCCGACCTATATACTACGGTATACGGGTCGTCTTCTTTATCCACGATAAGATCCTTCTTACAGCTTGGGAATCAAAGCGAGCCTCCGACCACATCGAATGGATCCGCGTTATAACGCGTGACGGACCCCTCAACCTCGTTAACGTATATAATCCACCAGGGCACGTAGGCCAGCCACAGCTTGAGAAGTGGCCGGAGATCGCAGAAATTCTCTGCGAAATTGGCCAAGAGAACGTTATCCTCCTAGGGGACTTTAACTGCCATTACCCAGCCTGGGGTGGAACCGGAACCCTAAAGGAGCTAAAGGTAGACTACCTACTTCTCCAAACCGAGCAAGCTAACCTCCAGCTCCTCAACGAGCAAGGGGTAATAACATAGAAGCGGAACCAAAGCCAGTCGGTCATTGACCTAGCCTTTGCCTCGCCGGAGATCGCCTTACGGATCCTCCTCTACTACCTACGGCCGGAGTGGTCTACTACAAAGGACCACTTTCTAATCGAGATCTAACTGGATGCTAAGGTTTCCTCATACCAGACGAGCCCAAGGTTCATACTCAAGGATGCCCCGTAGGAAAAAATCCGGGAAGATGTCTCTAGCTCCTAGTGGTATGTGCCAGAACCCCATACTGCGATTGACAACCTTATTAGACTTCTTTACGGCACCTTGGACAAGCACTGTAAACGGGCGCGACCTTGTGACTGGTCTAGACCGGAGTAGTCACCATAGGCAGCAGAGTTCCTGGCTGGCGCCCGCCAGGCCCGACGCCGGCTCCAACGGACCCAGGACCCGGACGACGAACGAGACTGGAAATACCAAAGGAATGCCCTAAGGAGGAAGATGCGTAGTAACGGCCGGACGAGATAGAGAAAACTTATCTAGACACTTACTAAAGACGAGAATTACCCGGACTATATACACAACCGAGGGCTCTAGAGACTGAATAAGTGGAGCCAGAAGACCGCTGGGCAACCCGGTGGGCTTATAGCTATCCCACTACTTAGGCGCACGGAGAACGATCCCCCGACGGGAGACAACCAAGGGAAAGCAGAGATCCTTGCTATAAAGTTCTTCCCACGGAGCGGTGCCGCTGACCTCTAAGATATAACCAACGAACAGTTCCTACGATTCGATATCGGGCAAGAGGTTACCCCAGATGAGATCACCCGGATTATCCGCCGGCTACCGAACCAGAAGGCCCCCGGGCCTGATATGATCCCGAACGAGGTACTGAAGGCCCTCTCTGATATCCTAGCCGTAGACCTAGCCCGGACGGTCACCGCTCTCTTCCGAAGCGGGGAGCTGC
>NW_022985118.1:5381-15901 GCF_010015585.1 Eremomyces bilateralis CBS 781.70 | reverse complement strand
TTAAGTTATCTTCATCTGGCTACTAGCTAGATCTCTTTTCCTAGACAATGGGAATCGTTAATACCAATTTGCGTTATGACTCTACAGTAACTGAGCCTAAGCAGCAATCGTGCTTAATCATCATCCCCGCATAAATGCGACAGTTATGAGCCTAAAAGCGAAATCTGAAGCACGAAGTCTGCGATATCGAGTATCGAGATAGAGTCTTCGCCAGTTCCTATTCGAGTCAACAAAAGCTTCATTTGGTCCTACACCATCCGATCCTCTTCACACGAAAACCCCCAAGATGTCTATGTCCTCAAATGACCTCGCTGTCGCCGTCAGCAGCATTCCAAAGCTTAAGACGCGATCAGATTGGCGCCCATGGATTGAAGCCATTGAGGTCCACGCAAAACGAGTTGAAGTCTGGGACTATATCAGTCTAGGCAGTCAAAAGAAATTTACTCGTACGGAGTTCCCTGAAAACGAAGACGCATACAATGCTCTCGGAGAGTTCGGAAAGAAGCGCCTTGAATACAACCTCAAGAAGGATGAGGAAACACAAAAAGCCCTCATCAGGATAGCCGACATCATCACGGCCACAGTCTCTGAAGAAGCGAAGGCACACTACAAGCCTGGAGATACCCCACGACAGATTCTACAGGGTCTACGGTCACGATTCAAGCCAACGACCCTACAAGAACACATTCAGATCAAACAAGCATATGCACAGCTCGTTCAGCGCCCGAAAAAGATGCCAGTAGTCGATTGGATAGCAGAATGGATGAAATTCCAGAAGCACGCGAAAGAGCTCGGAGATGAATACTTGTCTAGGGACTATGTTCTTATCATCGATCTCATAAATGCGGCAAGCGAACACCACTTCACCGATTTCGTTAATCACGCCAATTCGGACCTATGGGCAGCTGATAAGACGGACAAGATCGACGAATTAAAGCTCTCCGAGTTTATCGATCTCTTCTACAGATCATACCCAGCCGAGTCAAAGCAGACAAAACAAATCTTCGCTACCCTTCAAGGCGAAACGCTCGAGGAGTCGAAACCCTCATCCTCATCCTCAGCAGCGACAACGGAACAGAAGACATCCTCGTCTTCCTCACGCAAGACCTTGCCTCAATGCATATGTGGCGGGCGCCACTACTTCGCAAATTGTTTCTACTTCAATCCCGCCATTCGCAAGCCAGGATGGAACGAACGCCCCGAGATGGTACAGAAGATCAAGGAGGCCATCCGGCAGGATCCGCGCCTTCTAGGAATGATCACCAAATCGCTCACCAAAGCAAACGTTGAGGTACCTAGCTGGGTACCCTCTACAGAAGCCCCAGCAGCAGCAGCTACGCTGGCTCCACAGGCAGGAACAGAGCCCAAGTACTCGTTCGCCACTGTGATCGTCCCACAAGTATTTTCTACGCAGCCTAGCGATATAGATCTTGATATCTACATCGATAGTCTTTCGTCAGATCATATCTGTAACGACATCAACCGATTCACAAACTACGTCGAGGAGCATCTCTCCGTTAAAACCGGAGACTCCTACACCGAAATTCAAGGCAGGGGAGACATCTTTATCCCCATCATCGATGAAAATGGTCGCTATAACCATATGAGGATCACCAACGTGCTTTTCTGCCCCAGATTCCACGTTAATCTCGTTTCGGCTAAGAAGCTACGCGAGAAGGGAGTCTACGTCGATGAAAAGGCTTCTGCCCTTCGATTCTGGAAAGACAACTCTTTCATCTGCCAGATCTTCCTTAAGGGAGGATACTGGACCTTTACAAGCGACAATCTTCAGCCAATAAAGAAACAGCTCGCTTTCGCTACACGATCTGCACAGATCACCATCGCCCACGCCCCTCACGATGTTTGGCATCGTAGGATGGGCCACATTCGCCCTGAAGCAACGCAAAAGCTCCAGGAGGCTGTCGAAGGCGTAGCCATCGCTAAATCGACTCGCCTATCACACGATCATCCACCCTCTCGATGCGAGAGCTGCATGCTTGGTCAGATGAAGCGACAAATATCACGAGCTCCACAGTACTATGGAACTCGCCCATTCGAGAAGCTCTACGTAGACTTTATCGAATTCGAGAATGGACTATCAGATGAAGCCTGGGTCCTCCATTTCTATTGTGCCTTTGCGCACTTCCATTTCGTGTATGCCGTACGCAACCGGCGCAAGGAGACACTAGCACAGTGTTTCATCAAGACGATCAACATTATCAGAGCTCAAGGTTACGTCTTACGATATCTCCACTTTGATAACGAGGCAGCCATTGACTCGGATCTCTTCGTCTCCCTAATCAATAAGAATAGGATCATCGTAGAGCTAACTGCCCCGCATACATCAGACCAGAATGGTCCTGCGGAACGCTCTGGCGGAGTCATTACAACGACTGCGCGCAAGATATGTATCGATTCGAAGATGCCGAAGAAGCTCTGGCCATATTTCATATACCACGCAGCTTATCTTTTGAATAGGACTCCGGTACAATCCTTGAACTGGAAGACCCCATACGAGTTCATCTTCCACCGCAAACCAAACCTCTCTCACTTGCGAATCATTGGATCGAAAGCATACGTTCTGAAGACCAATATTCCCCGCCGAGAAAAGATGAATGAACGCGCAGATATTGGGTTCCTCGTAGGCTACGAAGCCTCGAATATCTTCAATATCTGGGTTCCAAGCCTCCAACGCGTTATCGTATCTCGCGATGTTCAAATTGAGGAGGTGATTCGCTACGATCCGAAGGTCGACGAGTCATCTTCCAGTGATCGCACTGACGATCTCCATGCCCTTATTGATCGTATCGATTTCGACACGAAACGATATATCGATGAGTCCACAAACACAGCCATTGCTGGAGGGCAGGTTCTGGCACCCCCGTCAGCTCAAATACCGCCCCCAACAATCACACCCGACATACTGTCGGATCAGCCCAAAACCATGGATTTGCCTTCTATGGGCCCTCCTCTTCCCACTCCTGAGGCATCCCGCGATGCTTCTCCCATCCTTCCTCTGGCGCCTGACACTGCCCATGTCTCTCCAGCCACGAGCCTGCCGGCTGTAGCTGAGGAGGTGGAAGTGCTTAGGACTACAGAAGTCACGGATAACGAGACTGAACGATTGATCCACGATCAATTGGAACAAGAAATGCGCCAGGAATCATTTGAAAGTGAGGCACAGCCCTCCAACCAGGAGCCCCCTGCGAAACCCCCTTCGACTCGCTCCTCATCACGCCGCCCACGCGGTGATTTCCAACGCCAACAGTCTGCTATTGCAGGTCTACGATCGAGCACTCGAAATACGAAGCTCTCACGGAAAGCTCAGGAGGTGGCAGATGCCGAACCATCATCCTCCACCAAACACGTCTCAGCACGTAAAAAGGCTCATCTTACAATGATGCTTAATGCCACCCAGCTGGCCCCTCTTATATATGCCTTCGCCACAGCGCGAATCGATCGAATTCATAGGGATAACCTCCCTCCGCCTCCAAAGGACTGGGGTGAAGTTCTTCAACGCCCAGACTCCGCTCAATGGAAAGGAGCAGCTAATAACGAAGTTACCGTAGTCATTGAACATGGCACGTTCGAGCTTGTCATTGCTCCTCAGGATGCCCAAATTCTGCCGCTGAAATGGGCATTTACCTACAAATTTGATGCGGATGGATATCTCACGAAATACAAGGCACGTATCTGTGTCAGAGGAGACCTCCAAGAGATCGCTGATCGAGATGCTCTATACGCTGCAACCGGCGCGTATACAACATTTCGCATACTTATGGCACTGATTGCCGCCTTTGATCTTGAAGCAGAAGGACTCGACGCAGTCAACGCCTTCGTCCAATCATACCTAAAGACACGAGTCTATGTCCACCATCCACCAGGTTTTGAACGGCCAGGATACGCATATCTCCTGCGCCGCGCCCTCTACGGTCTCGCAGAGTCTCCGAAGCTCTGGCTACAAATCGTGGAAGTAGCTATGGAAGAGCTCGGTCTCGTCCCCTGTGGCGACGATCCCTGCCTCTTCGTCTCCAAAGACCCGACCAAACCACTTATCGTCTTCGTCTACGTCGATGATTTCATTATTATTGCTTCTAAGAAGTTCAAGCATCTTATCGCCGAGTTCAAGCGCAACTTCATGAGCAAGTATAAGTGTCGGGATCTCGGTCCAATCCAAAGCTTCCTGAATATTCGCATTGTCCGTGATCGCGCAGCCCGCAAGCTGTGGATCTGTCAAGACTCCTACGTCTCCAAAATTGCCCATAAATTCAACAGACAGGGTACCGACGCTAGGACCCCTCTAGCCTCATCTTTCGATGAATACACAGCCAATGAGGATGCCCCGAAAGCAGCTCAAACGGGATATCAGCAGCGCGTCGGATCACTGATCTACGCCGCTATAGTCTCACGCCCTGATATCGCTCACGCAGTGAGCCGCTTAAGCGAATTCAACGTTCGCCCCAGCCCAGAACACAGGAGAGAGGCCGATCGCTGTATCTCCTACCTCAACAACACGCAGAACTACGCTATCGAGTATTCTGCAGACTCCTTTGACGCCGATCCAACGGTCTCTGCGCGTCCGTTCAACTCATATAGTGATGCCTCTTTCGCCGACGATCTCGAGACACGAAAATCGTCTCAAGGATACTTAATCTCCCTGTTTGGCGGCCCTGTCGCATGGCAGGCTTCTAAACAGCGAAGCGTCACTACTTCCACCACCGAATCTGAGCTCTACGCCTTGTCTCATGCCGCAAAGGAGGTGATGCGTATGATGCGCCTTTTTAAGCACCTTCGTTTTGATCCGGAGTGCCCTATCTCTATTGAGTGCGACAATACCCAAACCGTTGGGATTGTCACCCGCGAAACGCCTACGCTGACTACTAAACTTCGCCACGTCGATATTCATCAGTTCTGGCTTCGTCAAGAGGTCCAAAGGGGTCATATCTTCGTCAATTGGATCCCAACAGCCGAACAGGTCGCAGACGGACTCACCAAGATCCTCCCTATCGCGAAGCATTGGGAATTCGTACGACAGATGGGCTTAAGGAACATTACTCATCTCATTACGGAGCAGGCTCCATAGTTGTTTACATAGATTGATCGTCCAGACAACCCCTTCAAGCGGTGCTGTCTGAGGAGGTGTGTCGCAAGATGCCCCTGTTGGTTTCTACTGCCACCTAACATTCCTTTCACTGCCCCCTACCCCTGGGCTAGGCCTAATCAGGACTCTTCAGTCTTCTCCTATGTATTTAAGTTATCTTCATCTGGCTACTAGCTAGATCTCTTTTCCTAGACAATGGGAATCGTTAATACCAATTTGCGTTATGACTCTACAGTAACTGAGTCTAAGCAGCAATCGTGCTTAATCATCATCCCCGCATAAATGCGACATAATTTCTTATGAGTGTGATGGATCAGAGGTCCGCAGACCTGGATGCCTTGTGGCCTTGTGGCCCGTTCAGGTTCGGTTCTGGTTTGCTCTGTTGTCGGAACTCCGCGGCTATTACTTAGTCACCGCACCTTGTAGATTACATAAGATTACATAAGCCCCGGGTATATATACCCGTCAAGGTAAACTATGTACTTCTGACCGAATACAAGCATCTCACTGCCTCTGAACAGGTATCCTATTGTTTCCGTGATTGATTGACACGCCAAAACGATCAACATCTGTAAACACCAGAACAGATAAACGCCTCGCACACCTTAGATAGATTCCTCCTTCATAGCAACAATTCAATGTTTGCCTCACGATTGGAGATTCCCGACAGTGAGACTCTTACATGTATCGAGGATACAGTAGCGCTAGATGATTACGAACAGAAGACAGGGCGCGATATCTTCAATGAGCCTCTTAAACCTAGATAATCCCCATTTCTTGCGGAGGAGGGGGGTATTGTTATGGTCCCAGGCCTGCGGCCTGTTCCCTTGGTTGTGGCTGAAGACGTGGCTGGTGGATTATATCAGAGAAGCAAACAAACATGGTAACACAGCAGTAGGGCATTGGAGAGGAGAGTCGCTATCTCGCGCACAAAGGTGCCGGGAGATTTTTTCTCTCTCTCTCTCTTCAGTTTAGATTAATGGAACTTGGTAATCGCAGACCTTGCGCATCCAGACCGTGTCACTTCGTTCCTCAAGGCACGGAACTTCGTTCCTCCAGGCACTTCGTTCCTCCAGGCACTCTTCGCGATGACTCGATCATAAAGCTAGAGTACAATATCCATCATCTGTGACATATAGAAGCAGCCTTTTCGAAATTACGGAAATACTTTGCCAACGACTGACCATCTCAAATATGCCAGTTAGTTGATTCTCCAGCCCCGCGGAGCTGCGATCCAATTCTCTAGCCGAAATCTCAACGTGTCAGTGCAGTCTGCAGGCGGTGTTATTTCTATTATCGTCGATTCCAGGTTTTAGCGGGCAGTATCTGCGTTGGAATGAAATCATATCAGCTGAACTGGAGACATGATCCTGGAGTCTGATCAACATCGCATAGAGTCGTGTGATTTTTCAATATTTGAACCAAACATCTGGTTCTGGTTCACTGCCCACAGCTGTGACACATTTTACGATAATCATGACGTTCTGTCTCAAATCCAGCATGTAGATATTTAAAGAGCCCAAGATTATACGATACAAGACCAGATTTCCTACAGCTCGATTTATTTCCTTGCACAACTTGGATTCAGAGACTTTCTTCCTTTCTACTCACACAACCTCCGAGCCTATACTCAAGATGTCTACCACTGCTCCCATGATGTCTACTGCTGCGGAGGGACCCACTGCTACCTTGAAGTCTACTGCAGTGGAAGGAGTCTACGTCCCACCTCCAGGGTTCCGATTTCGCCTACAATCCAAGGACAGCGGTCGTGTCCTCGTTGGAAATGGCGAGGATGACGACTGGAGGGTCACAAACTATGGCGGTGGTAAGGTGTACGACGACCAATGGTTCACTCTCCGCGCCATAGACGGTCATCCTTCGGACGAGTACTACCTCCAAAGCGCCGATGACCGCAATGGCGGCAGAGTCGTCTTCAGCCGGCAGCTTTACCCGGGACTGTATGGCGAAGTTGGACTCTACACAACAGACCACAAAGATCAGCACTTCAAGATTGAGCCTGGCACCGGGGACAAGCGGGATTATTTCCGTCTGATTGGGCCGCATACAAAAAGAGTCATATTCTCTAGAGATGAACTTGTCAGCAACTATGAACTCTCGGGAGGGCCACACAACGACCATTACTTCAAGTTCTTGTACGAAGACACCGTTTTCGACCGCGTGGAATATGACATCGATCATGCCACAGTTACTCCACAAGACCCTGTTCTATTTACGAACACTGTCACGAATGAGACCGATGCCTCGAATGAACTGGAGGTAGACATGAGGCGTGGAGCGTCGGAAGTTGTGTCGTTTGAGGAACAGCACGGCATTAACATTACGGAGACCGTCACCACTGGCTTTGGGATTCCCGGGATTGTGGATGGCGAGGTCACAACGGGATTCGAACAGACTAATAACTTCACGTTTGGACGGAGCAATACCATCACCTACGAGGTCGGCTCAAGTCTCCAAGTTACTGTTCCTCCTCATTCCATCCAAAAGGTGGAAGCCACGCTGAGTCACAGTACGATTGACTTGCCCGCTCGGATCTATTCAAAGTCGAAGACGTTGGGTATTGAGGTTGTTACTGATGCCATTTACCATGGTACGCCTTACTATGACATCAGTTATCGAGTCTTGGAACCCGAACCTTGGCCTTGAGATGGCTGATCGTATTGTGTTTTGGAGAGTATGGAACATGCTCTATCCCTACATTTGTCTGTCTCATTCTTCGACTCCAATATGTAGTAGTTTACAGATGTTACAAAATGGTGTCTGGACAGAATCACAAAATGAGTTTGCTTCCATAGAAGGGTCAACTTGAATACTACTAGTAGCTTCAAATTTTTAGTCCTGTGAAAGCGGGCACGGCACACCCTAAGCACCTCACTGTGTCTTCCAGCAAAGTTGGCCTTGCTGGCTTGGTGCCTTTTCCCAGCAGCACCATAATCCATTCTCTTCGAACTTATCCTCGATCCTTCACCCGCCATGACGTCGGTATCCAGCTCCGCGCAAGGGCACGCAGACTCAAATCGCTCAAAACTGGTACCTACCACGTCGAAACCTGTGAGACATCATAGCGAAAGCCATCTGGAACGGTTTACCGGAGCCGAACTGGGAGAGCCATGACCCGCACTCTCGAGCGCAAGCAGCGGTTCTGACTCTGACGACCACCGGATACAGAAACATCATCAACGCCCGAAAATGCCCGATATGAACCTTACTAAGAGGTTCAACCATACTAACATTGACTGGTCAGTGATAGAAAAACAACCTTGTCGGGTGGGGAGAGCTCTTCCGAAGCGGTAAGAAAGTTAGGCTGAACATATTGTTCAAGTACGTGGACTCTCAGCCATCCGCTGGCACGTCGAAACGAGGATCTAAGCGAGGCTCGTCTGCAACAAAGCGTATCCTCGCTGATCGTGCCGCACAGTTGAATGCAGAGGAGGATAGCAGCGGTCACCCATCGGTCTAGCGACAAGTATATGCTCTGTTCCGATGCACTGGTCCCCCATGCGATCTCGAGCCTTACTGCTGGTGCGCCCTGGTGAGCATGAAACGCTATAAACTACGAACATGCCATCTTAAAGCTATCATCGATTGGACAGTAGAGGGTAACCCAGTGCAGAGCCATGATGATGTTTCTTAGCAAGTCCGGGACCAGCTCGTGCACGAGGAGCAGCAACGACTCGAACGGCAGCGAAGCGTACCGGCTAACGCTACGTCCCGAATATTCAGTCGACGTGTATTCCCTTACACGCCTACGCCCACGGGGTTGTAACAAATTGCCTTCTGTCCGTTCTGCCCCCAGAAAGTTCATTTAACGCCCTCTCTCGTGCTATTGACGCGTAGCAGTTGCATGTGTTGCGTCCGTCGAGTCGCGTGAAGGGGGATTCCGTTGATGTATATAACCGTGCGTGGAAGGAACGAGGACGGAAGGACGAGGCAGGGCGGTAAGGACGAGATGATGAGGAGGACGAGATGATGAGAGGACGAGATGATGAGGAGGCCGAGATGATGAGAAGGACGAGATGATGAGAAGGACGAGATCACCGTAACCTGTCATGTTGCCAAGCCATTCTCTCCGCGGAGCTCCTCTCTCCTCGGAGCGACGTTTTACTACGAGAAATCGCAAATGCTCCTTGGACTTGCGTATAACTCAATTTATAAAATTTAAGATTTATTTGTATCTAGATGCATTGTACAATAAGTGTCCCCGTTTTTCCCCCTTTGAGGACGAGCCTGGTACCTCAGCTTGTGGCCGTGTACTCCTCATCTTCGACTTCCGCTTTCGTGGGAAGTCTGATGCTGGCCTCATAATTGGTGGAGGGTAGCACTTATCCTGAATCGATAAGTAACTTGTCTGTGGCGGATAAAGGGTACTCACCATGAAATCCTAGATTGGAATCGGAATCAATGACTTGGTAAGGGAGTTAAAGGCATAGCAATTTTTTTCCTCCAATAATGAACAGAAATGCTTCTGCTCCGAAATCACCGAGTTCGCTGGTGCTACTCATAATGGTCTTGACTCTTTTCTCGAAGTTCTCGTTGATCCTATGTCGTTTCGGCTTATCACTCGTGTCAGTAGCCATCTTTGCTGAGTTACAATGATGATGTGGGCGGGACTTCCACAGTCCTATGTCTATAGAAAAGTAGACGCTTGTGGCCCATTTCCGGGACCGCGTCTGGACCCAAACGTAGCCGTCTGGTTTGGGACCCTCTCTAATTATAGCTTTGATTAGTTCCGCCAACTCGAGTTGCCATTTGTGCACCTACAGTTATGTGTCTGTCAGCTTTGATGAGATTCCAGCAAGAATACGCGAGGTTCGAAAGGCAGCCAAGACTATGACGCAGCACAAATCTGACAACATAGTAGTACATTCGGGACTAGAGAAATGAAGATCAACTTCGCCTACAGTATAGCGGTGCTCGCTCAGCTCGAGACGAGATTATCTTGTTCATGCCTTATTCATGCCTTGAGGAACAGAGAGACGAAAGGGCTACACTAGAGGCAAGGAATCACCTGTTGATTGGTTTAGACGTGTTAATCGACCACGGAAACAATAGGTTTTCCGACAGAAGGAATGAGATGTGTAAGAGTCTCACTGTCGGGAATCTCCAATCGTGAGGCAAACATTGAATTGTTGCTATGAAGGAGGAATCTATCTAAGGTGTGCGAGGCGTTTATCTGTTCTGGTGTTTACAGAGCAAACGGGCCACAAGGCCACAAGGCATCCAGGTCTGCGGACCTCTGATCCATCACAAGATGCTTATATTTGGGAAAGGTAGAAAACTGTCGCAGACCAAGGTTTCATCTAAGAGAGCTCGAGGCTACAAACTGCATTAATAAACTTGCCACGAATCTCATATATCTGGAGGGCCAGGGGACCAGGCATTGACATAAGAACACGCAACT
>NW_022985118.1:0-5151 GCF_010015585.1 Eremomyces bilateralis CBS 781.70 | reverse complement strand
AACAGCACCTCACTCCCAACCATTTTAGCACATCACGTGCGACAGTTATGAGCCCAAAGACTCTTCCTCTGCTACACAGCATTATCCGCCGATAAATCTATCGCAATAACACTCTTCTCACCAGGAGCAACTCTCCTCACGAGGACGATCCTCCTCACAGAGTCGGCACAATCTTAGGCCGGCTCTACAGAAAGAATCAACACATCAATCCTTCAAAATGTCGTTTAAGGATCACAATCTTCCAATGCTCAACTCCCGAGATGACTGGACTGACTGGATCAACTCTATCGAGGACCTTGCTGTACGAAACGACGTATGGAACTATTGTGACCCCGAAGGCATCGACAATTTGGAGTTCACCGCCAGGAAACCGCCAGACTCAGCAAGTAAAGACACTGTCCAGAGATATCAAGTCCTTCAAGCCATCTACGATAGCGGGAAGAAAAAGTACGATAAAGTCTCTGAGCGTATAGACATCACCGTCTGCGCGGAATTCAAACAACACTACCTCGGAATCCATAATGTCCGAGGTAAACTCATTGCGTTAGCTGAGAGCATTCAGCCGACCGCGAAAGACCAGAAACAGAATGTTAGGGCCGAGTTCGAGAAGCTTAAGAAAGGCGTTGGCAACACCGGTCTCGACAAGTGGCTTAGTCGATGGCCTGCTCTCGTCAACAACGCGAAGCGGTACAAGATCGAGAACCTGAGCGAGTCGCAGATATGTGAAGCCTTCGTTGAAGCCTCTCGTGACCTCAACCCTCCATTCTATAACTACATGAAGTCCAAAGAAGCACAAGTCGAAAGTGACACATCTCTTATTAAAGAGATGGCAAGAGCAATGGAGACGATCTCTGGGGCATTCATCACTGCTCTCAATGAGATCAATCTAAACCATGCCAGCAACGGCTCTGTGTCAATTGATAACCTAAGTGCCACAGATTCGGATGTGACTGAAGACGATGCCGATATCACAATCGTACAGAGGGCGCAGAACAGGATCAACAACACTCTTCGGTCCTTCCATAGGCTGAATCCAACTCTTTCTGATAAGAGAATCACGATAGGCTTCTGTATCAAGCAGTTTAGGACCATGGCACCGCCACGCGAAAAAACTGCAAGAGGGCGAGCTGCACACGCTACCCTTCAAGGCAGAAAGCAAGATCTTGATTCAGGCTTATCAGACGATGAAGATTCTCAGCCGAAGCGGAAGAGACAAAGAGTCGACTCCAATCTAACAACAACCAATTCCCAAATTACCCTTCGCGATTGCGTTTGTGGCCTAGCCCATAAATACGCAGACTGTCGGTATCTCAATCCATCAAGTGCTCCATCGGGATGGACACCAATCGTTCAAGTCAAGTCCAGAGTCATCACGGCAATCAAAGGAAGCAAGCGTCTTCGAACAAACATTGAGAAGAACTTCCAAAGAAATAAAATCGCCTTGCCAGACTATTGGCCCGCTGATACTCCCAAAAACCAACCTGAAAACGCAATACAAGAGAGCAACTCCTCAACCTCGACCTCGGCAACAAGTAGGTCGAGGGCATCGTTTGCAACATCAAGATTCGCTTTTGGCACATCTACAGAAGACGAATATGATCACTGCTTCCGACTCGACAACTGTGCGGATACACATGTCTGTAATGACCTGTCTCGGTTCACTCAGTATAAACCGTTGTACTATGAAACTATACGATTTGGAAATTCTGATACCCAAATCGAGGGGACAGGAAGTGTTACAGTCTATGTCGATACTCCGTCAGGTCCTAGCATTATCCAACTTGAGAATGTTGCCTACGTACCTGGTTTCCATTGGAATCTAATAAATACGGACTCTCTTGAGAAGCAAAGCCTATTCTTCAACACGAGAACATGTTGGATGGAATACTCGGACGGATCAAACGCATTCAAAGCAACCAAACACGGCGCATTCCGAGTCGTTGAACCACACATTAAACAGTCTGTCCTTAAAGCCGAATCCCACAGCAAAGCAGCACAAGCCTTTGCCATGGCAAGGAGGTCACGAACACCTCAGATTGCCGTGGCATCAATGGACACTTGGCATGCGAGACTAGGACATATTAGGAAAGACGCTCTCGAGCATGTTCCGCAGGCAGTTGAAGGAGTAGCACTTGGCACTCGCGACTTTCAGCGGACCTCAGATCTCTGTCCTGAATGCCAACTCGGACAGGCCCAACAGCAAATTTCACGAGTTCCGACATGGAGAGGAAGCTATCCATTCGAAAAAGTCCACTTGGACCTGATTCAAATGGAGGAAGCATTCAACCTTGACGCTTGGGTCGTTCACTTCTACTGTGACTGCTCAGGGTATCATATTTCTTTCAATCTCCCAAACAAAACGCAAGAAGAACTAGTTTCTGTGACGCAGGAGTTCCTTTCGATCACAAATGATAACTGGGGCTTTACCACGAGATACATTCAATTAGATGGCGAAAAAGGCCTAGGCCATGCGTGGAAGGACTTCATCACCATGAAGGGCATCACGTTCAACCCATCTCTACCAGATACTCCAGACCAGAACGGTCTTGCAGAACGTTCTGGGGGGGTGATTATGGCTACCGCGCGCAAACTTCGCATACAGAGCAGACTACCTCACAAACTCTGGCCATATCTCGTTGCGTACGCTACTCGACTCCTCAATCGTATTCCGGTACAGCGGAAAGGATGGCAAACACCTTTTGAGATGGTCCATGGCCGCAAACCCAACCTCTCATATCTCAAAATCATTGGGTCTCGTGCATATGTCTTGATCAAAAACAAAAGGGTTCGTCCAGCCACAGCAAAGCTGAAAGAGAAAGCAATCATGGGATGGCTTGTCGGGCTAGACGCGACCAACATCTACAAAGTCTGGATCCCATATCTAGATCGTGTTGTCATATTTCGGGATGTACAAGTAGACGAGAAGGTCATGTATGATCCGCAGCTCGTTGAAAGCCCTCCTGAAACCGGACAAGCATTGTCAATCACTATCAACGAGATTGATATAGATGAGTCGGATACGGAACTGTTTCCAATCGACGAAGACACAACAGTTCCTAGCTCAAATCTAGTCCAATACGAAGTACCATCAGGGTTCCTCTCTCCACCGCAAGCTCTATCCACACAAGCAGCTTCAAGAGAGACACAGAGTGATACGAACAAGCTACAACAACCATGGCGATATCCAACTCCAGTGTCACTTGAATCTCGTCAACCAAGCACAACAAACCAAGACTTTTCCAGAGAAACGGCAAGTCAGCCTACAGCAAACTCGGTTCAGTCACACCTTACTGCACGGCAGGGGCAAAAGACGGCACGTCGACAAGCCCATGCCCTTCGACTTCAACGTGCGAAGCTAGGACAACAACTTGCCTACGCTTTCGCATCTGCACGAACAATTCGAATACACCGAAAGGACTTATTGCCACCACCAGATTTCTGGTATCAGCTAAAGCGACACCCGGAGCGAGAAGGCTTCAAAGGTGCCGCAGATACTGAGGTAATTACGCTCAAAGACAAGAAGACCTTTATACTGGTCGACTATCCAGAGCACAAACAAGTTCTACCACTCAAATGGGTCTTTACCTACAAATTCGATGATGCCGGATACCTTATTCGTTACAAAGCACGAATATGCGTAAGAGGCGACCTTCAACATCATATGGCTGATGACATCTATGCGGCTACCGGAGCGTATCGCAGTTTTCGCATCCTTATGGCTCTAGTCTGTGCGTTTGGGCTTCTGTGTCATCACATTGACTTCAAGAACGCTTTCACCAACGCAGATATGGACGACGAGATATATACTGCCTGCCCACCAGGGTATGGTAAGCCAGGAAAGGTTTGGAAGCTGCTTAAAGCGCTTTACGGCTTGCGCAAGTCACCACAGCTATGGTTCGATGAACTTCTATCATTTCTCAACGGTCTGGGATTCAATCATTGCCCAGATGAACCATGCATTCTCATCAATGAAGAAACAGGAATTATTCTATTCCTCTACGTGGATGATCTTCTTGTTATTGCACGACAAGAATGCCTCCATCAAATCAACCAATTCAAAACAGCAGTCAACAACAAGTATGGGATCAAGGATTTGGGTGAAGTAACCTCCTTCCTCAACATCAGGATCCTTCGCGATGCCAAAGCCAAAAAGCTTTGGATATGCCAGAACGGATACATCGACAGAATATGCACAAAATTCGGGATAGATGGGTCGTTAAGAACGGCTACTACGCCTCTTTTCTCATCATATCGTCCCCAACCTTTCGAAGGACAGGCAACTATTCAACAGATCACAGAAATGCAGGAAAAGGTAGGTTCAATACTGTATGCAGCAGTGGTATCAAGACCGGACATCTCCTTTGCAGCCAGCCAGTTAAGTCAGTTCGCTACGAACCCTTCACCAGAGCACTTGCGGTACGCAAATCGAGTTCTCTCATATCTCCAGACCACAAAGTACTATGCCATCGAGTTCTCGGGCTCTGTGGACTACTCCACAGAAGTAGAGACAGGCGATGATGAAGTACTACAGCTGTCAAGCGACGCATCGTTCGCGGATGATCTAGAGACTCGAAAATCTACCCAAGGTTACCTTATGAAGTTGTTCAGCGGATCAATCATGTGGCAGTCATCTAAACAGAAGACTGTAACCACATCGACAACTGAAGCGGAGCTCTTATCGCTATCACACACAGCGAGGGAGACTATAGGTCTATACAGACTCTTTGCACAGGTACAGTTTGATCCTGAACACCTTCCTCGCATACTCTGTGACAATCAACAAACAGTGGGCCTGATCCAGAAAGAGAGACCACAGATGACATCAAAACTGAAGCATGTCGATATCCATAACCTTTGGTTAAGGCAGATCTATCGAGATGGCAAAGTTGCAGTCCAGTGGGTTCCCACCACAGATATGCCTTCGGATGGCTTCACAAAACCCCTCTCAACAGAGAAACACATTCACTTCATACATCAATTAGGCCTGGTTGATCTCTCCTCGCGGATTGATCCAGGATACGTATCAGAAGAGGATAGTCATCATGATCTTCAGATATCATCTGAAACAGAGTGAAATCTGGGGGGGTGTGTCGCAGACCAAGGTTTCATCTAAGGGAGCTCGAGGCTACAAACTGCATTAATAAACTTGCC
>NW_022985117.1:18963-35197 GCF_010015585.1 Eremomyces bilateralis CBS 781.70 | reverse complement strand
GAGCGATGCCCTGCGTTTCCACAGGTGAAACAGACTCCTGCGGCTTGTCGTGCTTGGAATTCTTTGGAATTGATTGGGCGCCCTTTCGGACGGTTGTCAGGATTCGGGTGTAAGGAGCGCGACGGTCGGTTCTGCGTCAAGGCCTGAGCAGCTTGCGTTTAAGTGACACGCGTTGTCCAATCCATTGCGTCCGGATTAGCCGGGGATGGTGCGGGCGCTAAGACTTGGACTTGCGGTGGGGTCGGGACCGTAGGCGTTGAAGATGGTGGTCGGTATTGCGATCGTGACGTACCTCCGTGGTTTCTAGGAACCCATCGAGAGGTTGAAGCGTGAGCTGCTTCAGAGGCGTAGTGGGCCGTATAGAGTATATCGACGAACTTATCATAGTTGCTGAAATCAAGACCCGCGATGGTTGCAGGGAGAATAAGTTGTCGCATCTCACTGCTCAGCTTTTCTTGGAGAACGTTGATTTTAGTTCGAGCATCTTAGTAATCCATCTGAGCCTCGGTCTAGAGTCGTTGGTGTTCTTTCATAAACTCTGGAAACGGCTTATTGACTTACTTTAGGCGAACGAATTGAGAATAAGCACGTTCAGCCTCATGTTCGTCTCGATATCTCGAATCTAGGAAAGCCACAAATTTCTCTACATCCTGGGAAGCCGTGTTCCTGTCCCTCCATTGCGTAGCAAACAGCGCGGGTTCTCCATCGAGGAAGGCACAGATATAGGCAATTGCGGTTACGTGATCATGAGCGACAAGATGTCCATCCACTTGAATCTTGTTTTGCATCTTTGCTCTCCAAACTTTGTACTTCTTCTTGTCTCCCTCGAATCTCGTTGGTTTCGGGAGTTTCTGATTCCTGTCCCTAGCTAGGGTCTCAGTAGGGGTCTCTGGCTTAGCGGCTTCCTTAGGAGCGGTAGCTTCGCTTTGGACTTTTTTTGTTTGCGGTGTCTTGGCCTCTGTAGCCTTTCCTAGAGCTAACTCTAGCTGTTGTATCTTTTCTGCCATGGTGGCCATCATGGCTGCCATTTCCGTTTTCTCTTTATTCGTGAACGTATTCGTATTCCCTGTCGGTGGACCCGGTGGACCCTGGGGCGGTCCTTGGTCTTGATCCATAGCATCAGCCATTATGCCGATACTGATCTCTGATCCTGGTTCTTCTATTTCTAGGTTCTAGCTTGTTTCGGCCGATTTCCGAAGTTGGCAGCATGAGCGAGCGTCTTTCAGAAAAGGAATGAGCAATTCAAATTGTCATGGGCCCAAACCACGAAGGATTTGGTAAGCTGGTAACGCTGTTGAATTGCTAAAGAGAGAAGGAGAAGATCTCTCTTACTGCGATCTGCTATTTACATCTGTGGGCAAACGGTCTACCCATCCCTTCTGCTTTAGGCCGCAAGGCCACAACACACAGACTGGGCGAAGCCCAAGACTGTCACAGCTAGGGCCAGAAGAAACTCCTCGAGAGGATCGCAAGGGTGCTGTCCCTTCCTGGATGGCCGGTTACGTAAGAATCGTGGGTTTTCTGGACCAGCGTCGTCCGTAGGGGTTCCCAGTTAGGAACCTATATGATTCCTCTCCTCGTAACTATACCGCGGTAGTCGATCTCGTAGTCTAGTAGTTATACGGAGAGCTTCAGTTCGGGTAGGAAGACTCTCTCTTTATTAGCGATAGCTTAGTAATTCCGTTAGTAGGACTCGTCTTCCACGAGTCTACGATCCTAAAGGAGTTGTGATGGATCAGAGGTCCGCAGACCTGGATGCCTTGTGGCCTTGTGGCCCGTTTGCTCTGTAAACACCAGAACAGATAAACGCCTCGCACACCTTAGATAGATTCCTCCTTCATAGCAACAATTCAATGTTTGCCTCACGATTGGAGATTCCCGACAGTGAGACCCTTACATTCGTAATCCGTGTTTAAAAGCTTAGCCGTAATTAGTACTCGGGATAACGCTGGGCTAAGGGCAGTTTTTATAGTCGAGATTTTAGAAGCTTTTATAGGGGCAAGTGTGCCTAATTAAGCCGAGAGCTGTTCGAACTATTGTCTGAAATCTTCAAACTATTATCTCTCTCCTTAGCGTAGTCGGTTCAGCTTATCGAGTGACTTCCTTTCCGCTTCTCTATCTAGGAATTTGTTGTCTATATACGCCAGGAAGTCGGTTAGCGACCAGTCTCGGTCGTTACCTCCGGCTCGTAGCCAGTAGATAACTCGTTGTTATTTACTTTCTAGTAGGCCGGTGAAGATGTTCGTGTATATCGCTTTATTGGTCCCGAGTCGTCCCTTCTCTATCTTAATCTTAGACTCGAGAGTCCATTTAAAGAGGCCGTAGCTAGCTGTCTTGCCGTTCTATTCTGGCCATCGTATAGCTTTTGAGGAGCTGCCACGGTCTTGATTTGTAGCGGTGAGGGCGGCGACAAGTTGTTATATAGCGTCGGATCCGTCGTTAGGAGAGGCTATATTAGTATAGATACTCGCGAGGTCCTCTGCGAGTTCGTCGAGGGATACTTCGGGTCGAGGAGTAAGGATTGCGGGAGTTAATGATACCGGCGTGGGCGCATCTTCGCTTATTAGGGGCAGTAGAGTTAGCTTAATCTATATTACGGCACGGTAGCTGGATGCATATAACATACACGTAGCCAAAGATATTCTAGATTAAGCTAAAGAAGAGAACAAGGAAGGGAAGCTTTCTTGTTTACATCGGAGAGGTTAGACTCTGATTTACCCTTAACCTAATCAGGCTTAGGCTCTCAGCCTGAGCCAACCAAGGGTTTCAACCCATAACAACCCTTTGGACGAATTTCTTGACGATTGATTTCTAGCTAGTAATTGTTTATCAAATCCACGTTGATTTCTGACTACCAAATTCATTCTTTCACCTACACACATGATCAGCACATTAGGGTGGCCGCGTTCGGCCCTGTGGCTGTGGGAGACTAACCACTTCTAGTGGATACAGATTTCCCTCCCTGCCAGCGGAAAATAGGGAACGTCGCCAAAGGGCTGTGTATCTATTACGAGGGGTCTGGGGTGCAGCGTGAATATATGGTAAGGTAACTTGCCACAGCGATAATTCGAGAATCCTCAGGATCCGGGGTGTGTTTAGCGGCTCGACTTTTCGGTAGTTCTAGTTTCTTACCGCATAGTCGATTTTCATAGTATCACGAACATGAAATGTTGGGAGTTTAAATTCCACTTTCGGTATTTGGATAGTTAGAAATGCAGCCGTCACTCTGTGACCAATAGGAATGCACTCCGTTCATCAAATGGCTCTGTGTTCAGCCAAGAGGTTGGCGTCCAATCATAGTCTACGAGTTACCCGCCTATGTGCCGGGGCTTGGCAACCAAACAAACACTTTCAGCTCCCACGTCTGAAGACTCACGTCCCGCGTTCCACAGCAGCATCATATGTGCCACGTTCTACCCCATTTATTGGGTCACTCAAATGGAAGAGAAACATATCGAAGAATTGCTGAGACAACTGTCGGTAGAGCGGCGCCGAGCTGAAGAAGCACAGCGAAGAGCCGAAGCAGCAGAGCACCAGCAACAGCGAGAGCAGCAACGAGCCGAAGAAGAGCGACAACGAGCCGAAGAAGAGCAACAGCGCGCGGAAGAAGCACAGCAAAGAGCTGCAGAAGCCGAGCAACAGCGACAGACAACTACGCTGACCGAGTACATTGGCGGTTGTCACAACTTTCTGTCTACGAAATTCGCCGTGCAGCCAGACAAGAGCCTAACATCAAAAGGCTCGATCACCGACCCACGGTGTAAGAGTCTCACTGTCGGGAATCTCCAATCGTGAGGCAAACATTGAATTGTTGCTATGAAGGAGGAATCTATCTAAGGTGTGCGAGGCGTTTATCTGTTCTGGTGTTTACAGAGCAAACGGGCCACAAGGCCACAAGGCATCCAGGTCGATAGACCTCTGATCCATCACACACGGGATAAATGGCTGCCATCACGTCTGTCTCCCTGGTCGGACTTTCTGGACCAGTAGAAAGGTATTCTCGGTAGGCTCTATTCCATATACCCCGAAGATGATCGGGACTTTGAAAGCCTCGATTTTCTGCACGGTCTTGGAGAGAGGATTGGAAGGAGGTTGGTGGGGAACGAGAAGGACCTTGAACACGTCCAACATATGATACTGGAAACTCCTGTTACAGCGATCATCGAAGGATTGCGGTCTAAGGCCATGATGAGTTTGGCATCGGGAACGGCATCGTTTTCGAAAATCATCCAAATATCGCAAGTGATGTTGCCGAAGAGCCTCGAGAGCGGATCATGAGTCAAACGCCGTTGCCTCGACAAGACCGAACTTATTCCAACTTCCATCAATTACGCGCGGACCAAATCTGTGTGTACAAGTACGACGGATATCAGCCGGACCGGCGCAGAATGACTTTTGTCGTTGAGTACAAAGCGCCTCACAAGCTCACCCTGCCACACCTTCGCCTTGGTTTGCGAGAGATGGACGTCTACAATGACGTGGTGAACAGGGCTACGAAGCCAGCCACAGGGGATGTAGAGGCTCTATTTCAATACACCTCGGATCGGTTAGCCGCAGCTGCTCTAGTGCAAACCTTTAACTACATGATTGAGGGTGGCCTTGAGTACAGTTACCTTACGACTGGAGAAGCGTTTGTTTTCCTGAAGATTGACTGGGGCGACCCAGGTGCCCTCTACTACCACCTAGCTGAACCGAACCAGGAAACTCGGGCACATCCAGAAACCTTCAGTCACTGTACTGCTGTGAGTCAGGTATTGGCCTTCACTCTCCTAGCACTCGAGTCGCCAATCCACGGACAAGATGAGCGCCACAGAGCGATGAAGCAGCTGCACACATGGAATGATGACTACGAAAGTATCCTCTGTGCTGTTCCACCAAGCGAGCGAAAACAGTCGCCACCACCATCTGCATACCAGCCAAGGACTTACAAACATGTTGACCGATCACATGGAGGGCAAATTAATGGATGGCAGTTGATTTGTGACCTACTTGCAAGGCCGTATGATTATATACGCCTAGTAGAGCCACCGAGTGGATCTTATGTCACCTATCCAGCGAACATGATTAGTTGGAGATATTTAAACTGGGTAACCGGCGGGAAAATGTCTGAGGGACGAGGACATCGCACCCTAAACCCACAGAGAGCCAATGCTTATGAAAAGGGTTCATGATTGAGCTATAAATTATCCTATGTTCATTCTAGAATCCAGCCGCATTCAGCAAGTACGACCAGATCTCACCCCGTGTAGGGAACGGAGGAACGACATGAACCATGTCAGCCAAAGATAAGCCTTGGGCAACAGCAACCTGACTCGCATTGATAAACTCAGACCCTTCAATGCAACAGAATGTCGCACCGACTAACCTATTACTCGTCTCTTCAATGACCCATCGAGCCCAACCAGGCTGATTATCACCATATAGCCATGCCCCAGGGATAGAGAAGTCGCTGTCTGCGACTCTCACCTTTAGGCCAGCAGTTGTAGCCGAAGCAAGGGTGTGACCAACAGTGCCTATATTTGGCTCCGTGAATATAACTTGTGGAAATGTATTCCCAGGGCGTACTGCTTCTGTAACTGTTACTCCAATAGGAGTCTTGATCTCGACAGATAGATTCCTATCACGCAGAGAGGACAGAATAGCGTTGCTGGCAATACGGGCCTGATAGACGCCCATATGAGTCGTTGGACTAAGACCGTTGACATCCCCGACGGCATAGAGCCAGGGCTCAGTTTCGCCAGGCATAGGAACAGCCAGAGATTTATTCGTCTGCAGCGGCTCCCCTTCTCCAGTCAACCCGATGGTATCGAGTCCGAAGTCATAGGTCCGTGGTTTTCGTCCTGTTGCATTCAAAAGGACGGACCCTGGAATCGAGTTCCCATCTGAGAGAGTAACCTTGAACGAATTTGTCCTCTGCTTCTCAATCTTGGAGACGCGAGTGGAGAGCTTCACTTGGACGCCGTGCGACTCTAGGCTTTTACGCACAATCTTTGCCGCCTCTTGCTCAACCTTGGGAAGAATTTCAGCAGTCGGCGAAACGAGAGTGACTTTGGAGCCGACCGCTGAGTAGAAGGTAGCCATTTCGGACCCCACGGGTCCAGCACCGAGAATTATAAGACGCTCGGGGACGTGATTTGCAGCGACGGCATCGCGATTGATCCACAGTTCCTTTCCTTCTTCTAGTGTCTCAATGCCTGGGACTGAAGGCACAACGTGTGTAGACCCTGTTGCAACGATCACTGCGAATCTTGCATCAAGAAGATATCGCTGCGTCTCGCCATGTGGTTGAACGCTAACCTTCTTGATACCGGCAATCCGTGCAAAGCCCCGTACAAGTGTTGCTCCACTAGTGCCGTTCGAAATAGAGATCCAGTTGCGATCATCCCACGAGTCAACAATCTTGTCTCGTCGCTTGAATACAGCATCGACATTAATATTGCTATTGCCAATCGCTTCTCGAGCCCCGTCGATCGCTTTCGCGGCTTCAAAGGCTTCCACGGGTCGGAGAAGCGCTTTAGATGGAACACATCCAAAGAAATGACACTCACCGCCGTAGAGTTCGTGCTGAACAACAGCAACACTTAGACCGGCCTGAGCAAGACGACCTTCAGCAAAGTTTGCGACAGGTCCGCCCCCAATAATGATGATGTCAAAGGTTGTTTCGGCGAGCGAGGTAGGATGGTACCCCTCGGGGTGCACGTTGATACCTCTGGTAGCCATATTTGAGAGAATAAAACGCGTATGTAATTGCTGGATAAGAGCAAACTGTAATGGAGTAGGACGTTATGAAAACAGATCGGCAATTTATTGCTGGCTCGAATATATATACACCTTTTTATACGAGATATCGGGCAGAAGAGCAGACGTGATACTCTGACATTATTTGAGATTAATTTATGATGACGAGGGCTAACGTCAATTTTTCTTACGCCGCAACCAAGACTATTGGATACAGATTGGCTGGGTGAGGAATTAAAGCGCTGTCAGCATATGTCAGCCATTGTAGCAGCATGTGTCAGCCATTGTAACAGTAAAGGATTCCCCTCCGGTGCTCGGTCCCTCACTGCACAAATCGACATGGCGATGAAAGATTTGTAATTACTGGTAGAAATAGCTTCGCGAAAATGGATCGGCTTCGGGTCGCTCCTGTCGTGTGAGAAATGTATTCAAGGTTTGAGGTAGTAATCACGTCCTGCTAAGTCGCCGGTTCTGACTCCAGAGCTTGCCAAGTACAGTTATATATCCGCGCCCCTGGTTCGTCAGCTGAAGCTTACCTCATCCACGATTGTGGACGCTAGATCCTTAATCTAGCGCCAACCTTCTAAACGATAATGCGGTCTAAACGATAACTTTGTTGGATATCAACCATCCTCTAGAGGTTGGGAGTCAGGTGACATCCCAATACGGCTAGTATCATGTGTGGTTACCTCCTATTCCTCCGAGGCCTCCCATACTCCTAGATAGATCAATCAATCACGTATCAATACTTCTACAGGTTATGAGCCCAATCTTAGCCTACCGCGTACTGATTCATCAAGATACCAACCTATCTTGATTACTACCACAACGACCCCTGAACCTCAGAGACGATGTCTTCACCCTTCTTATTCAAACTGGATCCCTCGTCACTACCAAAGCTTACCCCTCGAGGGGATAACTATCCAGAATGGAAGTCTGCATGGAAAATCGCCTTCCGCTACGCAGAGCTCTGGTCAGTGGTCTCCGGAGAGACTGCCAAGCCATCATCCCCTACCCCTGAATCAGCGGGATGGGATACTCAGGATAATAAAGCCATGGTCATACTCCTAAGTGCCGTTCACCAGGACCTTATGATGTCTGTCACAAATTGCGATACGTCTCCACAGGCCTGGAAGTACCTCGCTGGCCGCTTCGACCGAGACACAGGCAATACGTCGATCCACCTATTCCGTGCCCTAACTACCCTCCGATACCAAGACGGTGACGACCTCCGGGCCCATCTAGATAATTTCTACCACCTATGGGTCCGCATGGCTAAACGTTGTGCTACATCGACTCACGTAGTTGCGAAATCAATGAAACCTATCTTCGACTCCGATGAGGTAAAAGGATCCTTCTTCCTAACCACCTTACTAGATACAATAGATAGCCTTATCGACATTCTTAGTGCCCAGGGGATTACCTCCTTTACAACCATCGAACCAAAGATGCTAGATATCTCTGAAAAGCACTCCATCGATACGACAGATTCGAACGCCTACACCGCGGGAAGGGATGCGTACAACAAGCCTCAGGTACCACGCACGAACCTCCCCAACGGCGCAGAATGCACATGGTGCCGGAAATATGGTTATACCTTCGTCGGCCACCTCTATACCAGCTGCGAGAAGCTTAAGGCCTACCAGGCCGGGCAGTCTGCCAACAACCGCCAGAGGAACGACTATTCCTCCTCAGGATATAGGCGAAATGCCTCACGAGCTAACGCATCAAGAGATAATGGTGACGATGGCTCAGGAACCGAGGTTAATGCCTTCTATGCTACCGTTAATGCCCACGCTGCTATTTCCCCTCCTATGTACCCGTCTTCCCCGAAGTCCTTGTCTCTCGTACCATGGATATTCGACTCTGGGGCCTCACGCCACATGTCCGGAATCAGAGATGATTTCTCCGAACTACACCCATGCAAGGGGACTATCACGATCGCTGGTGGTATTAAGCTCCCGGTCCAAGGCCAGGGAATTATCCGGATCCGATGCCTCCTCCCTAACGGGTCAACCAGGATCAGTCAACTGACCAACGTCCTCTACTCCAGTGAGCTTAAGTCTACCAGACTCTTCAGCTGGCCTTCCGTAAGACATAAAGGATGCACCATCTACGCGAAGAACGACGACCTCTACCTTAGGAATGCCTCTGAACAGACCGTGCTATGGTCGAGGTATACGAATGGCCTGATGGAGATTCAACTAGACATCGCGAACCATGCATCAGCGAACTTTAGCTCCTTTACGGAATTCCACCACGCCATTGGACACTACCACGTCGGTGAACCCTCGCGGTTATACAAGGATGCAGACCTAATCCCTCCAAAGGACTCCTCTTTCCACTGCCCTCAATGCATGATGTCCAAATCTACCCACACCAAACCAAAGGCCACGGGACCACGCTCGACGAAGGCATTCGAGCTCATCCACTCAGACCTTTCAGGTAAGTGGTCGCAGCCATCCCTCGGTGGTGCGCAATACTTCATCTCCTTCATCGATGACTTCACCGGCTTCTCATGGGTACGGTTTATTAAGCGAAAGGCCGATGCCTTCCACGAAATCAAGAACTTCGCGGCCTACGTGGCCAGACAATTCGGTACCCGCATCCAACGGTTCAGTTCTGACAACGGTGGCGAATACATCGACTCTAGGGTCAAGACCTGGTTCCAAGGCGAGGGCATCGTCCACGACCTCTTACCCCCGTACGCACACGAAGCAAACGGCAAACCTGAACGCTTCAACCGCACCGTCGTTACTGCGGCACGTACAATGATCACCACAGATGCGAACCTCAAGCTCTGGGCCGAAGCGATCCATACCGCAGTCTTCCTCAAGAACATCGCCCCATACGGCTCGACCATCATAACCCCCTTCGAAGCCCTCTTTAAAAGCAAGCCCTCTGTGAAACACCTCAAGCCCTTTGGGATCGGCGCCTACGTTCATATACCTGTCGAGGCCCGAAAACCAGGAACAAAACTCAACCACCGTGCTGAACAAGGCATACTAGTTGGATATGGACATTCCACAAAGATCTACCGTCTTTACATCCCCGACCGTAACAAGATCGTCGAGTCGAAGGATGTTAAGTTCGCCCCCTTTCAGGAACACACCCCACCTTCCTACTTCGAAATTGACACCAACCACGAGCACCAGGATGCTACGGTTGAAGGGGAGCCACTAATTCCGTCTCTAAGGAAGAAAACACCACACACGGACATCCCGGAATGGCAAACTACCCCTGAAGCACCGCGTGAGAACACACCTTCACGACAGCTTTACCCTGAGGCACCGCGTGAGCCACCTTCACGACAGCCTTACCCTGAAGAACCACCCTCGGGACGACTACCTACACCGGGAAACTTCAGGATATCACCGCCGAACACTCCTCCACAACCACGCCCGGAGGACTCCTCGGAACGACCCATCATTACCCGCTTCGGCCGCACGGTCAAACCCTCAAAACGTGCCCTAGGACTCGCGGTGACTATACCCGATGACCCTATCGAAGCATATGCGTACGAAGCCTCCTTGAGTGAACCATCCGCACTTACCGCGCGTCACCCCGATGACATGATCCCGAAGACCATCCAGGAGGCCCGACAGCTACCAAATTAGCCTAAATGGGAAGCCGCTATTATGCGCGAACTCAAGTCCCATGCTGACAACGAATCGTGGGAAGTCGTAGATATATCCGAAGCCACCGGAAATATCGTCGGCTCACGGTGGGTCTTCGACCTCAAACGCGATGCCCAGGGACGTATCGTTAGATATAAAGCACGCCTTGTAGCCCAGGGCTTCTCCCAAGTCTATGGTATAGACTTCTTCGACACCTTCGCACCTGTCGTTCGATATGACTCATTACGGATCCTCCTCCTCCTCGCAGCGCTCAACCTCCACCTTGGCATTGCTGTCCACCAACTAGACTTCGACACAGCCTACCTTAATAGCGCCCTCGCTGAGGTCATCTTTATGAGATGCCCCCCGGGATTCGGTACCTCTGGGAAAATCCTCAAGGTCCTTCGTGCAATCTACGGGCTCAAGCAGGCAGGACGCGAATGGTTCGACACCCTCCGTACCTACCTCATGGACCTGGGGTTTAACCAATTGCCCTCCGACCCGTGCGTATTCATCAGCGCCAGCCTTATTATCGCAGTCTACGTTGACGACCTTCTCCTGATTGGCATAATCGACGCTATCCAATCCTTCAAATCCACCGTGGCCGAACGCTTCCGCACCAAGGACATTGGTCCTGTTAAATACCTCCTGGGCCTCCAGATCGATGTCTGCCCCAAAGGCACAGGCATTACACTTAGCCAGGAAGGATATGCGCACCGCATCCTCCAACGTTTCGGAATGGAATCCTGCAACGGCCGCAAGACCCCACTAGACCCAAACTGCTTCCCTAGTCGGTCCGAGGAAACAGTTGACGAACCTCGGCGCCTAGAATACCAGCAGCTTATCGGGGCCCTGAACTATCTCGTCACAGGCACGCGACCGGACCTCGCTTTCCCAATCAGCATGCTCGCGACGTTCAACTCGAACCCGTCGGAACTCCACCTCAAACTCGCCTACCAAGTGCTCCGGTACATCAAACACACCGCTAGCTACCGCATCACGATGTCCGCATCCACCAAGCATCAGATCCAGATGTATGCCGACGCCTCGTGGGGATCAGACCCTGATAACTTCAAGTCCATCAGCGGCTACATCCTCCAAGCCTACGGTTCAGTCGTCTCATGGTCCTCTAAGCGCCAGTCTTGCGTTGCTAAATCCACGTGTGAGGCGGAATACATGGCCTGCTCGCACGCCTCCGCCCACCTGATATGGGCGAAACAAGCATGGATTTCCCTTACCGAAGTCCCCTCACCGTTCGAGTATAAGTCTTCAATGTCCTGGATGCTGATCACCGACAATAAGCCAGCAATATCCCTCGTACAAGACCACCGAATAAACAATCGCTCAAAGCACATCGCAATCCATTACCATTTCGTTCGCGAACGATATCTAGAAGGAGAATTCAGCATCGAGCATACGAGCTCCGCAACTAACATTGCTGACCTATGTACCAAGGCTCTCCCAAGGACTACCCTCCAAAGACTTATGGAAATGATTGGGATGATGGAAACTCTAGAATGATCTTGTGTTCTATAGATGACGTTTGAGGGGGAGTGTTGGATATCAACCATCCTCTAGAGGTTGGGAGTCAGGTGACATCCCAATACGGCTAGTATCATGTGTGGTTACCTCCTATTCCTCCGAGGCCTCCCATACTCCTAGATAGATCAATCAATCACGTATCAATACTTCTACAAACTTAATACATACTCCGCGATATGAAGTTTGTAGATACCAAATTTCCACCACCAGCACTACTATTCATCTCCAAATCGACATCGCCACGTAGGATCATGCCTCATGCCCCCGATTAAGCGCCAAAATTCTACATGTATGTCCTTGAACGCCTTCCGGTGGTTGATTTGGCGTGTCTTCCAGCCCCTAAACCATTTGTCCAATTCGGCCTGTTTCTCGCGCTCCGTACGCACCTTGATCATAGATCTGGCTTGCTGTGATGTAATGTATCCCATTTCGGACCGGAGGACACGTTTGTTGCCTCGCTGGCGTGCCGCACGTGCTTGGGATTCCGCCATGTTGGCCTGTATCGTGTGTGACAATTGCTCGGCTTGGAGGGCGAATTGGAGGCCACCGTTGAGGCTGTTGTCGAAGTTTTGTACAATAAGCGATGGTAGATTTAGTTTCCCAATGTTGGCCAAGCACCATTGTACATGGTTGCGTAGCGTGGCATAGTCTTTCGTTGGGGAAAGAAGCCGCTGAATGTCGGTGTCTGGAGGTGGCGTTTGATCTCGAATTCTAGCACTATGATCGTATGCTGTAAACGCGGCATCGATTGCCATCTTATCCTCACGGAGTTGGCGTAAAATCCGCTCAGGATTGTGGGGAATAAGGCCCGTTTCTTTCCATCCCTTGATCACTGTTCGCGTCTTGAAAGTGTTCGCGCGGATCGATTTGAGTGCGGCCAGAAATTCCACACGATTAAATTGCGCGCAGCCAGTACGAGTGGCTGCGTCGACGGCCTCTGCATGTCAGTGTTTGTAAGGCTGAAATGGGCCGACGTCAAGCGGCTGGAGGATGTGGCTTGTATGAGGAGGAAGACGAAACGGTATAACGTGGTGGGCTTCGAGTATCTCGAGGAACTCCTTCGTGCAGTGGCTATCGAAACCATCGAAGAATAAGAGTCGGTATTTACCGCGTTGATGCTTAGACGAATGCTTAATAAAATGCCTTGCGAAGATTAGGCTAATTTCGTCGTTATTAAAGCCTGTTTCAGAAAGGCATACCGCGTAGTCATCGGGTAAGTTTTGGAAGTATTTCTCGAGAAACGCAGATCCGGGTAGAATCATGAGCGGCGGTATAACTTTACCGTCACCACTTACGGCTTCAACAGCGGTAAGCGAATCTCGACATTCTGGAGACGGAATATACTGCTTCTTGCTCGGGTAGAACGTAATAATCCATTGGTCTTTGCCTATACCGACGCGGAAGCCAGTCTCGTCGAAATTCCACATGTCCTCGGTCGCGATTCCATATCGGATCTTGATATGGTATAGCTGCTCAAACCATCTCTCGAGAGCCTGGATATCATGAGCAGCTTTACGATTAAGATCAAGCACACTTGCTTTCCGTGCGTAGACCTCTGGCTCCCGTTTGAACCACGCATATGCCCAGCGAGTGTCCACCGTTGGTGGGGGGCCAAGCCGCCCGCTGGCCGTGTGGTCGATCTTTAGGATGGTATTTGTGCACGAAACTACTTGTGTAATCCGTGGTGCAATTCCAAGGTCATCGAGGCGTCGGAGATAGTCTTTAGAGCGGTATTTTGGGTGGTAGAGAGCTTCCGGGTGCAACTAGGCCGCTCGAATAGACTCTTGCGGCCCTTTGAGCGAGCGAGTAGTTGTTAGTAGGGCACGTCGAATTCACGCTCCAACTCCTTGAAATTGGGAATTTGGCCATGGGGGATTGATTGGAGGGCTCTCTGGATTCTAGATTCAATAGCTGTATTATCTTTCGGCATAATGGCGGAGGATAAACGGGCTTAACTCCGCTTAAGGAGACTGGAAGTGTTGATCGTTTTGGCGTGTCAATCAATCACGGAAACAATAGGATACCTGTTCAGAGGCAGTGAGATGCTTGTATTCCATCAGAAGTACATAGTTTACCTTGACGGGTATATATACCCAGGGCTTATGTAATCTTATGTAATCTACAAGGTGCGGTGACTAAGTAATAGCCGCGGAGTTCCGACAGGAAGCTATATTAAGTTATCGTTTGGACCGCATTATCGTTTAGAAGGTTGGCGCTAGATTAAGGATCTAGCGTCCACAATCGTGGATGAGGTAAGCTTCAGCTGACGAACCAGGGGCGCGGATATGGTTGTCCTTGAGATAGAGAATGGGTGGACAGTCAGAAGGTATAATGTCATCCAGTGGGTCAACATTCTGACCGCGAAGCAGTACCTGACGTCATATTTTGCTACCAGCGAGAATATTCGTTTGCAAGGTTAATGAGCCAACCCTCGTCTCCATATCTTGGCGTGAACAGCTCAAGCCAAGATGTAAGAGTCTCACTGTCGGGAATCTCCAATCGTGAGGCAAACATTGAATTGTTGCTATGAAGGAGGAATCTATCTAAGGTGTGCGAGGCGTTTATCTGTTCTGGTGTTTACAGAGCAAACGGGCCACAAGGCCACAAGGCATCCAGGTCTGCGGACCTCTGATCCATCACACAAGACATGGAGAGCAAATTAATGGATGGCGGTTGATTTGCGACCTACTTGAAAGTCCAGAAAGCGACACCTTTCTTTCACGAGAAAGTCCGTACAAACTTTCTCTCACGTCGCCAACTCCCGTGCAGACTCTCTCTTACGCACCTACCTCTCGTGCTAACTAACCCTCACGTACCCTACTCTCGTGTATACCTTCTCTTGCGTATACCCTCGTGAATACTTTCTCTCAGGCACATTCCCGTGTATACCTTCTCTTACGCACCTACCTCTCGTGCAGACTTTCCCTCACGCACCCTACTCTCGTGCAGACTTTCCCTCACGTACCCTACTCACGTGCACAGTCTCTCCCACGTACTACCTATGCAGCGTACAACTATAAATACAGGTGTTCCCGCCCTTTGCTTTCAGAATCCAAGCTGTCTTCAAAGCTTCAACTCTTTGCTGCTTGTACTGCCATTGATGAGCTACAGAGAATGCACTTGATGTCAACGCATGGATGTTTGCCTGCCCACATTCGGCGTTGTTCTTCTATCCAAGCATGATGTGCCGTACTGTCTCTGGGCCGTAGCCACGCACTTATCAGCCTACTTCCAAGTGAGTAAACGCATTTCAGCAGCTATTTTGTGACCAACTTGTTGGGGTTATATTTTGCCATATCATCACTTCTCAGGTCTATACCTAAGTTAGTATTTGAATGTCATTGGGTCGCTTGTCGGAGCTGAGCTGTAAATTGTGAGATAAATAGCGGTTTCGCTCAATCCGGTGATTAATGCAGCGACACGATGGAAAACCCCGTTAGATTCCAAAAGAGCAATAGATAGATTTAACTTGATCCTCTCTTCGCCTCAATCCTACGAAAACAGGCTGTTCCTGCAGCTATTTATGTGGTTTTTTATGATGATCCTTTCCCCGATAAAGGAAACAGAAGGCATAGAATCGAATATGAGATGAGACAGTGGTGATACGCCAACGATACGCCAATGATACGTCAATAAAACACAGATATTCTGTGACATAAATGGCTGGTGATATTTTCCCACCAGGTTTTGTTATTTTCCCACCAAATGCTATTTTCCCACCACGCTAGCAATGGTAGAAATTAAATTCTTAATTAGGACTAGCTAAATTTTTTGGTCTTCCCCTGAGAATGTCAAAACTTCGAATCCTTCACTCTTTTCCTTCTTCAAAGATCTCTATATACCGGAGATGATACTCTCCTTAGATATCCCAGTATAGAGGATATTGCCCCTCCTCTAGATTGCCTTTACGCGTCCTACGAAGAAGCCTACGATTCTCTTCGGAACCATGGAATGCAGCATGGCTATGGCTTCCTGCTCAACCGGAGTAGACCTCACTACTCTGATGTAAAGACACGATACTACTACTCCTGCGATCGATCCGGAAACTATTAGTCAAGAGCAAGGGTTCGAAGCACAAGCACGCGCGCAATAGGATGTCCTTTTAAGCTTGTTATCTTTAAGATAAAGGTATTAGACGACAACGACCAGTGGAAGTTAGAGGTTCAACATAGCCATCATAACCACCCCCGATCACTCAACCCTAGTACGCATAATGTCTATCGCAGACGTACGTCAGCATAAAAAGATATAGTCGAATCGATGACACATGCTGGGGTACGTCCGATGCAGATAATGGCTGCTATTCAAAAGGAGGATCCGGAAACACTCGTCTCTGC
>NW_022985117.1:3360-17048 GCF_010015585.1 Eremomyces bilateralis CBS 781.70 | reverse complement strand
ACAAGTTGATGCTCGAAATCAGCTTTTCAGCTCTCCGGATATGGGGAGAGAGCGTCCTAGACGTGCTGCAGCAGAGATGGCTTCAAATGCTTGGAAAGGGCTTAGCCCGCGCAAGAGACAGCGACGTTAGTAGCTTTGATACATCAATAGGACGAGGCTTTTGAGATGCGCTTCAAACTTCCTCAGTAGAAAAGAGGTGACAATAGTGACATGTGGAGTATACCAGCGCTGGTAGGATTAGGAGGAGCTAGTCCTAATTAAGAATTTAATTTCCACCATTGCTAGCGTGGTGGGAAAATAGCATTTGGTGGGAAAATAACAAAACCTGGTGGGAAAATATCACCAGCCGACATAAATTCTGGTCCAGCTCCGCAGTCCAACCAATAGCGATGGCGCAGATAAAACCCAGGATCAATTAGTTTAGGCACACCAAGGCATCAGTTCTGGGAGCCTGAGGCTTCAAATTGCATAAAATAATCTTCCCTATGAAACTCTTCTGTAGGGCTGCGTGGCACCAAACCCTTATGGAAATGTGTCCCCACGGAGTTCAAGGCCACGATGCAAGTCGGATGGAACCAAGCGAATGGGTAGGGCCTTTAGCTAGCCCTTCGCAGTAACTCTACACACTACATCATATAGATACGTCACTAGGCATGGGTTCTATCGTAAAACGACGGCGGAAGTAAGTTTCCAGAGCCTGATCACGCATATTATCGCGTGTTCCATCCAAGGGGGATTATTCGGCGAGTTTATTAGCCTCTTGCCAAGGAATCTAGCACTTCTTGATTCTCAGGGTTACGGGGGATAGAACTGAATATGGTAATCCTTGATAGGACCATGTGGTACAAATGCGACATATAAGTCATAGTCAATCTCGTAAAATCGCCTTTCTGTGGAGGGGCTGACTCAATTTGAGCGCCCTCTCCTGGTCTACTGTGGTAGAGCTTCCCGGATCACCAGAATGTGTCCGACCCGAACCGGTCTACGTGAACATATTCCCTCCTGGTGCGCCACCTTCAATTTAATTCGTCACAGCCAGCCCGTCTTAACACACGAGATTGACGTCCAGACAGCCGCCCGAAAAGTCTTCGAGAGCCAGCGAAATAGGCGAATCGGGAACTTCCGACGGTTGAGCTAATTCGCAGCGTGTGCCGTGCCTGTAGAGAAGGACAGGGAATATACCCCGCGTTCGTAGGTACGGTACGTCCGTAGTCTAGTTTCCACGTTCCAATGGCGTCAGAGATTCCCACAATCCCACTTGACCACCAACCAGACGGGAGCAGTTGGCAGTCCAAGCCCCCCATTCGGGTTGCCTCGACCGGTCACCATCGATGGTCTGGCCGGCTGCTGATGTTCGACTACGAAGCATGAAGTACTCAATCCCTTATTATATAATGTGTTCGAGACTGAGGGCCAATAAGGTTTCTAAGTCTCGCCGATCGTGTGGGAGTTCCCACGTGAAAGCGCCACCCGATCAGGGTTCGCCAGGAGGTCCCCGACAACAGATGATCTTCCGGAACGTGGCCGGTTAGCTGATAGGTAGAATTAGCGCCAAATATCGATTGGACATTCTTTAACTATCCCTGTTCGAACATGACTTTCTGAATGCTCCTGTCATTAGAGAAATTGGCCTCTAAAGTACGTCATTTGCTAAATCTGGATGCCTTCTATGACAGTCAAAGAAACAGCCAGATTAAGCCGTTTGTTCCTAATAATAGATTAACAATCTAATCCTACTGCACTTCTTAAAACGTAAGTGACCAAAACCTTCCCACCTCTCTTGCTTCCGCGATCTCCTTTTCTCATATACTCCCTCTAAGCTCCTAAATAGCTTGTGGCTGCATATCGATGCCACTTGGCAACATGTTATTCATAGGACTGCGCTGTCTATTGCTTGTAAGTCTGAAGCTCCGGTTTATGTAATTTCTGACCTCAGAATTAGGACGATAAGGTCGATGATCCGTTGATAATGGATAAGCTCTATTTCAAAATTAGGGACGAAGAGGTTAGTCTAATCACAAGAGATTTAATTCGAATTCTGATCCGTGTCTCTTCGCGACCAGTGACATCAGCTCATCCTTGGCCCGCTGTTAAAGCTGGGATAAGAGTGTGAAAAGGATTGCCAGCCCTGGTACGTTGTTATCGTTGATGCTCTTGACGAGTGCGATAACGACGATAACATCCGGACCATCATAAGCCTGTTGGCCGAAGCTTAATCGCTAAAGACGGTTCGACTACGAGTCTTCCTAACGAGCCGACCCGAGATTCCAATCCGACACGGTTTCTACCAGATATCGGATACTGAACGCCGGGACTTTGTGCTCCATAATATATCACCATCGATTGTTGATCATGATATCAGTATCTATCTAGAATACAAACTTAGACTTCTCACCCAGGAACGCTCCTTCGCGGCCGACTGGCCAGGAAGGGAGATCATTAAGAGTCTTGTTCAAAATGCTAGCGGCCTATTCATCTGGGCGGCAACCGCACACCGCTTCATACGCAAAAGTAAGAATACAATAAGGAGTCTTGATAAGACCATAGAGTACAGCAGCACTACGGTCGCTATAGGATAGCTTAGTGAGGGAAAACGTGATTTCCGGTAGATCTCGTGACGAGTGGGAGGGTCACATATAAGTTATACGTAGTATACCCCAAGACTGCTCTGATATTCGTCTCTGTCCCCCCCTTTCCTCTTGGAGTTTGGAGGACAGCGCTTTCTACATACATAGTATGACTCTAGATCCTGCTGAATACGCACTGTATACAAAGGAAATGATAAGGAATGTGATGGGAGTATCCCAAACGTGTGTAGAACATATAAAACGGTAGATGTCTCAAGTCTATGTGTGGCGTAACAGGTGTCGCATCACGCGTGGGTGATGATTAAGCACGTTTGCTTCTTTAGCTCAGTTGCTGTAGAGTCACAACGCAAGTTGGTCTTGACGATTCCCATTGTCTCCCCAAAAAGGAGATCTAGCTAGCAAAACAGTTGAAGATAACTTTTTTTTTTTTTTTTTTTTTTTTTTAAATCCTACTCCATTTCAGCTGGCTTTAAGAGCCGCTATGCTGGGTATTTCTATTTTCACAGGCGGGCAGCCTCACCGTCTCCGGTGGGCTAGAACTAGATATGGGCAGGGCGAACAGTGCGGGGGCTATCGGCCCCCGCCTCATCTATACCTAAGGGAGTGCTAAGACTCCCGAACTGGATAGTATCAAACAATTAGGAAAAAACCCTCGGAAAGACCATAGACAATGGTAGGGGTTCTACAAGGAGAAAGGTTAAAGCAGTATAACTCCCGCCTGGGATGCTTTATCATTAGGCTTTGTTTGTTTCGGGACGTTAGTACTATCCGTCTTCATACGGTGTCGGTGGAGACTTACTGTTAATGTTAATCAGAGATGTAACATCGGTGGTAGGCTAGGTGAGTTAGATCGCGGTCTTTAGTTGCCTGAATTGGCTTAGAAGGCCTATTTGGAGCAATAGTTTTGTTACTTTTGGGGCACCTGCGGCGGTTCCTAGGAGGATCCGAAGGTCTGTAGGCTGGCCGTCAGGCCAAATTGTATCGCGTAACTGGTCAAAGTTCGGGCATTCCGTAAGGATATGCCTTAGGGTCTAGTCTGTACCGCAAGTATAGAGGGACGAATCGGCTGCGTTGATGCGGGAGAGGTAGCTGGCCAGGGCCACCTTCCCGGAGCGAAGTTGTGTCAGGACTGATGATTGGGCCTTATTTAGAGATCGGTGGATCTTGAGCAAAGCGCGCGATGGTTTCGGGGCTAGGCGGAAGAGTGTTCTGCCTGTTTCGCCGCGTTCCCATTCGGTCGCCCACTCGGTGGCGGTCCGGTCGCGCGTATCTCGTCTCGTTGCAGAGAGGAGTGTTACGTGGTTCTCCGGTAGGGAGGCCCTCCGTCCATCGTGGCTTATCCTCGTCCATCCTGTGGCTCGTTTTGCTAGCTCGTTAGCTTGCTCGTTGCCCAGAATGCCGCAGTAGGAAGGGATCCAGTAGAGGTGCACCGCGTATCCCGCGCTCTTGAAGAGCTGGAGGCGGTAGAGGATGTCTAGGACGTAGTATTGTCCTGAGTGAGTTTGCGGGCTTAGGAGCGCTTTGGGGGCTCCCTGGCTGTCGGCGAAGATGTAGATGTGGGTAGTCTCTGATGGAAGTGGGATTCGGCGTTGGGGGGTTAAGGCAACCGTCCTTCTCTTGATTCCCGAGTGCTGGTCTGCTATGTCCAGCGCTAATTGGATCCCACGAAGTTCGGCTGCGTAGATGTTGCTTACGGACCGGGGGCCCATGTAGTTTATCCGCTCTTGACGCCTGGTTAGGAAGTAGGCAGCGGCTCCTACTTGTCCGTTTAGATCACTTCTATTAGTATAAAACACGAGTTCGGTGCCGTAGGCCTTCTTATCGTGTTCCCTGGTTGCCATCTCATTAGAGAGGGCGATACGGACATCCGGCTTAAGTGTCTATAGCGGCCAGTTCGCCGGTAGCAGTGGTTTAATCGGTGGTGGGCTATGCGGGCCCTGTTTATTGCGGATATTAGTTTCGAGCTTCTGTAGAGGGCTCTAGAGTACGATTATAGCGCAGTGGATTCGGTCGCGAGGCTGGATAATGAGTGGGTATAGCGGCGAGCTTCGTATCCTATAGAATGCGCTCTCGATTGCTCGTTGGAGTGTATGCTTGATTGGTGGTACTTGGGCGTCGATTTCGAGTGCGGAGGCTGCTGTGGTGCGAAAGCCTCCTGTGATAAGGCATAGGGCTCGTTTCTGGATATCTCCGAGTGTTTTAATGACGGCTTTGGTACGTCCTACGTATCCCCATCCTCCTTCCGGTATATACCAGCATGAGGCCGCAAATGTGAGCTTTGGTATGATGGTTGCGATGTAGAGCTGGCGTAGCTGGTGTATCTTGAGTCCCTATGAGGAGGCCCCTAACGACGCGATGGCCCCGAGTTGTTTAGCAGCTGATTTGGCTATCTCCTAGAGATGGATAGAGCCGGAGAGCTCCGGATCGAGGTATACCCCTAGGTATCTGGCGCTTAGGCAGGGTCTAATATCGGTGTTGTTGATAGTGATTGATCGGGATTTCTCCTCCATGTTGGCTGTCTTAGGGCAGAAATAGATAAGCTGGTATTTCGCCGGTGCGAATGCTGCCCCTGTGTATCTTGCCTATATTTGTGCGCGTCTATGGAGTGTGTTTAGCCGTTCCACGGTCTCCGTCGTTAACTCTCCTTGGGCAATAAGGCCCACGTCGTCGATATATCCTAATGCTGACCCTCCTTAGACTCCTTCGTTATACTAGTCGAGTAGGTCCGCGTTATAGAACAGGAACAGGATAGGTAAGATAGGTGATCCCTGTGGGATCCCGGTCGGGGTAGGTATTAACTCTGAGGTTCCTTCTGGTAGAGCGATTGATGTGTTGCGGGATTCTAGCCAGCTGGTAACCTAATTGACAATGATTGTGGGGACACAGCGCTTTTTAAGGCAGTAGATAAGACGCTCGTGGTATACGTTATCGAAGGCTCCGCCTACGTCGAGGAAGAGAATACTAACGGTCTTTTTACTTTAGTGTTGCCATGCGGCGTGGACCTTTTCGAGGAGGAGGTAGAGGGCGTGCTCGCAGCCGCTCGCTTTCCTTCCCCCGGTATACGTTCGGGGTAGAAGGTAGAATCCCTCCGCTAGGTGCGAGAGTCGTATAGTAAGGACTTTATTAAAGACCTTACCCACTATATTTAGTAGCGCGATAGGTCTATATAACTTAGGGATAGTATAGTCGGTCTTACCTAGTTTACGGAGTGTAACCGTCGTTGTAGAGCGGAAGTATGTCGGGTAGTAGCCGCTTGCGAGGCATTGGTTCATTAGATTATTAAGATTAGGGATAATATAGCGAGCTGCTAGCTAGATGACTTTATAGGGGATCCTATCGGGGCCAGGAGCCTTGTTTAGTGCCGTTATTCGGATAGCGTCTTCGATTTCGTGTTCCTGGATGCTTGGCATCACGAGTGGCGAGGGATAGTCAAAGGTGGCGATGTCGGTAAGGTCAGCTTCTGGTAGAGTAGGGAAGAATGTAGTCCGTAACGCTTTTGTCTTTCCCGAGATCGTGCGCTATGGTATTCCGTCTATCTTAATATCTGGTATAAAGGTGGTGCGTGGTGTATGGCGGTTTTTTGCCCACTTTACGAGACGCTAGAGGTCCTCTATAGTGTCGACTAAGTTAATCCTGTTCCGGTATCCCTCGCGGAGGGTAGATCTAATAAGCTTAGTCTTCTCTCTCTTCGCGATCTGGTATACGATTTGGTTCTCCTCCGACGGGTATCGGTTGAACCTCCTTTTTGCGCGCTTAAACTCGTAGAGTGCCTCGGTACATTCCGGTGTCTATCCTGGCTTTAAGTGAGGTATAACTCGGGTAAGTGGCGTAGAAGCCTTAATAGCTTCTTAGAGGGTGTTAATGAGGTAAGAGGTGTACTCGTCAATTGCCTGGGGGGTCTAGAGTGTCTGCGGCGGCTGGATTCTGTCGAGGATGTTGTAGAAGATCGTTTGGTCTATGGTCGCCCAGTTCCGGCGTTGAATTACTTCGGCGCGTGGTTTCGGGATTCCTATAACCGTCTTAATCGGGAGGTAGTCGCTGCCTGTAGATAGATCTTCTCTTATGCCTATAACGAGTAAGAGGTTAAAGATGTCGTCCGAGAGGAGATTTAGGTCGATCGTGCTCCCATCTTTTTCTTTATTGTTCCTACGTCCTGGGCGGGTAATTGTGCCTAGCTCGATACTAAGTACGAGGCCGTATGCCTCGATAAGCTCGATAAGGAACGCGGCGGATTTTGCATAGTTAATTCGGTCCTTTTAGGGACCCCATCTAGGGTAGTGAAGGTTGAAATCTCCAACGATGAGCTTCCCTGCGTTTCGTAGCAGACGGCGCAGGGCGTTGTTAAGCCTAGGGAGTTGGCACTTTCGTAGGAGCCCGTTTAGTCGGTTGTACGGCGCGAGTAGGTTCGGATTATAGATATTGGGGATATAGAGTGGTGGGCGGTACTCCAGCTGGATCGTAATTGCGGTAAGGTTACCGCCGAAGTCGCGTATCTGAAGGGATTAGAGCGGGAGTTTTTTATTAATGAAGAGGTAGACTCTTGCCTTCGCGTGCGGTGGGAAGAAGAGATAGAAGTACTCTAAGGCTGGGTTCGTGGTTGATAGTTAGTCCGTGTGTAGGTTTAGCCACGGCTCCTAGATAGCGATAACGTCGAAGGTCTAGACTATATCGTCACGGAGTAGGACCTAGAGGTATTCGTAGCTATTTTCGGTGTTATATTAGAGAACTTTGATTATATCGTAGTCAGGTTCTTGACTTATTAATAGACGGTTTATTGTATTAGGTCTTCGGTGATTCTTACTCCCTTCGACTAACTTCGTGTAGTAGCTCCCAAGCTACTGCAGAGATCCGAGCGGTTCTCTTAGTCTTCAAAGGCCCCGCTGTCGGCGAATACCGTCAGTCCTAGCGTAGATTTGGCTCTGGTGTAGGCCTGGGCCCTCTTTCGTGGTGATCCATCCGATCCAATTTGGGTTGTGGTTATGGGTTAGCGGTTGCTATTTCCGAACGGCGTCTTTTTTCTCGCCCTTTACTGTGGTGAGGCATCATGATTAATGCGTTTCTATCCTGCGATCTGGTCGCGGTCGCGCATAAATTGGTCGTCGTCCGGATCTGGGCTTAGGATTTGTACTGCTATGGGTGGGGCTTGCGATAACGACGCCGTTTCTGGCGTTATAGCCGATTGGGGGGGGCTTCGTGGCTGAGATAAGATCTCTGAGGGGCCAGGTATAATAGCGATGGGTGCTTCTGGCCAGAAGCGGTTGATTTTGATCATTTCTCGGGCTTTGCGTGCCCGGAGCGATTCGTCCTTATAGAAGCGGCAGGTAGATGACCAGGCAACGTGTGGTCCTTTGCAGAGGACGCATTTGATAGCGTCTTCTGGGGCCGTATAGTCTTCGGTCTTGTGCCCGTTAAGGGCCGCGCATTTGCCACATGTGAGGGGATTCCGACACTGTGGTCCTATGTGTCCGTATTGGTAGCATTTGAAGTATCTTTTGATCTGATAGGATCGGTCGAAGCGGTCGACACGTTTGATAGTGCCGTCCCAGTTTAGCGTATTCGCTTAGAGGATTTAGTTAGCGACTCGTTCGTTAGAGAGGTCTAGGATAATAGAGCCATCCCGTTGGTTATCCCGTAGCTTTTTCAGCTAGCGCCAGTTGCTGATACATTGGTTCTCGTTAATGACCATCCGGTTCTCGAATTCCTACTTCCGTAGGATCGTCTCGGGGTTATAAGATTCTATTGATCGACGGGCGACGCCGTAGATGACTATGCTAAACACCGGCAACAGGCATTCAGCGTTATCGCCCAGGACGTCTTGCCAGGCGTCTCGGTGGTGTCGGAGTAGTTCGGCTTGGCTTGGGGTGCCTGCGTATAGGCGGATATCTCCGCTTGGGAGGATTTTGGACGCGTTAAATTGTACGCCCTTGAAAAAGGGGTCGTTGTTAGCACGGTTTTTAAGCCTGTTGTTCAGGTTCCTAACAATTGTCCGCTCTGGTTCTATGGTTGCGCGGATCGCGCTCACTTCCGCTGGGTTGTTCATTCTAATAGTGAGTAGGCGATGCTCTAGTGCTGCAATAGATGCTGCGAGGCTGGGGGTCATTCGTAATAGAACTATTGGTGGCGGGGGGGCTGCTGCCGCGGCTTGTGCCCATGATTTCAGCTGTGTATTCACTTGGGACTTTGGAGCGAACTCCTGGTTGTACTTTATTGTTTCGACTGCTTTTCCAATGGATTAGGTGCGGAGTTCGATCTTCTGTAGCGCATTATACAGTTTGGCTGGCGATGGCGCGTCCTCCGTTTCCGATATATAACGCTCGATGAGCTGGGAAAGCATGTTGAACTTGTCCCATGGCAATGCTTTGCCGGTTTTCGTGGGCCCATTTGGGGCCGCGAAGTCTGTCAGACTTTTGATAACTTCATTGATATGGATTGATAGATGCCGGGGTGAGGTGCCTTCAAATTTGCGAATTTGAGGCCATTGCGGTTTCACGCCTACCATTTCCGGCCCTCGACTGATATCAATCGAAAGCTAGAGATGCAGCGGATATTCCGCAGTAGGTTTCGCGTTAATTGAGTGTCGTGATTGTGGTCAAATTCCAAAAAATAGATTCGGCTGGAGTGAGATGTTCGTAGTTGAAGATAACTAAATACAAGGGAAAACACTAAGCTGTCCGAAATAGGCCTAGCCTAGGGGTAATGGGCAGTGAAAGGAAAGTTAGGGCAGTAGAAACCAACAGGGGCATCTTGCGACAACAGGCGTCAGCCACAGACCTCTTTTGTCACCTGTGTCCTTACAGTTCTAGGGCACAGGGACCCATACCATGACACCCCATCAGTTCGATATCACAGGAGTGCTTCGATCCCAGGTGCTCTTCTCAACAGCATCCACCAGACACGCCGCCACACTAGCCCTCGAGATCCCCCCCAGACCCGCGAAAATACCGAGTCCTTTCCCATCGTCGCCAAGGAACTGAACGGGTGCTTTTTTTGCCATAGTCAGTCTCGCTGGCCTTAACACCACGAATTTCAATCCGCTCCTCTTGAGTATTTCATCGACATGATTATGATCTGCGAATGGATGCCCAAGGCCGGTGTTGGAAATTGCCCATCTCATAATCACAGTAATATTGGCGAAAGAAGACCCAACCCCAAATGAAGACATTGTCGCAATTTTGGAAACGCCATGCCTCTTCATCGCAGCGACGAGGTTTTCGTGCGCGTTAGACATGACTCGAGTCCCCTTTTCTTTCGGGGATGAAAGCGTGACGATCACAGCAGTAGGGAGGTCGCCTTGGACTGCGTTGAAAGCGCTTTCGATGTTCGAAGGTTCCACTGGTGTGCCCTTTACGATGTTCAAGCCTTCCATGGCTGGAAGTGCAGAGGGATTCCGAATCAAGGCTGTAATCTTGTGGCCGCGCTGTAATGCTTCATCGATAACGAGACGACCAGTCTGTCCATTGCCACCAATAACGAGAACACGCATGATTGAAGATGCTGTTGCGCTGTGCTTTTTAACTTTGTTGAGATCAACGGATGATGAAACTGGATATTTTAGAACGACATATAAACGACGAGCTCCCATCAGGTGTATATAGCTGTGAAATAAACTCTATCGAGGGTGTCACGCAGCAGTTCGACGTTAGGACTGCCTATAACAGGTCTGGGGCATGTTGCAACACATAGCTAGTCGTCGCAATGCGTTACTACGACGCGGCCCGGCTTCTGCCTAGTTAGTGCTTGCTCAGCTACCGCAAGTAAGTGACGCGCAGGCTGCTTCCTGTATCAATCTCGCCATCAACTGTAGTCCGAACTCCGTGTAGTCTCACGGGCCTGGCTTGGCCGAGAGTCCGAAGGATTATAAATCCTGTTGCTTACGAAGTTCGCGTAAAGTTTAAAGTTTGGAGACCTCCGATGATCCAAGGATCAGGGCCTGCGACGACTCTTACCTCCCCGTGGTATAGGCTGGGAACCTGAGAGTGTATTCTTAGAGTTAAGGAGAGTCGATCCCTCTAGCAAATGCGAGATTTCGAGCAATGACGTTGCGGTGAGGCTCTCTCGGCAATATTCTTGGAGAAATGTAGCTTGACCGCAGCCAGTCGAGTGGCTAAGGCTTGCAAGCTTTGCCATAGGCTATCCGCGCCCCCTGGTTCGTTCGCTGACGCTTACTCATCGTCATTCTGAGGACGCTCACAGTGAGCGCCAACCTACTAAACGAGACTGTGGACAAAATTTGTAAACAGGTTCTATAGGTAGTCAAAGTGCCGAAAATCATATTTACAAGTATAAGTCTACGCATTGTGGAGCTTGAGCCTAAGTCAAAATTTCGCAAAATTTCCAGTTTGTATGTTATATCGTTTAGACCGCAGTCTCGTTTAGTAGGTTGGCGCTGTTGATAGCTTAGCGTGTCTATCCACACGGAAGCAATAGGTTACGTGACGAAGAATGTAAAGTGCTTTTATTTCTGTAAGAAGTAGAGTACCGAACGAGGTAGATATACCTATGACTAAGTAATAGCCGAAGAGGGGAAACGAATGACTAAGTAATAGCCGAAGCGGGGAAACGGATGACTAAGTAATGACATCAGATCTTGACAGGCGCTCACTACTATGAGCGTCCTCAGAATGAGGATGAGTAAGCGTCAGCGAACGAACCAGGGGCGCGGATATCCTCCAGCATCGATGGGCGTGCTACGGTAGGGAAACCGTCTCTTTCGCCCATTGTCAGGGCACGAAGAATGAGGCAAAACTCTGTGATTCGTGACCACAACACATCGTGAGGCCGTAAGGCATCCACATCCCAAGGCCCCAAGGCATCAGACTGAATTCAATCTTCGATCCTTTACACTACCCCCTCCTTAAAACACGCGAAGTCCTCTGAGTCTTAAGATAGGCCTCTCTAGACGATTATTCAGTAGCTCCTCGTCTAGATACCTCGTCTCGCTAGAGTAGTCGAGAAGGTGTCCCGCTATTATCTAGGCCGGTACCTTGGTCGGCAGAGCGGTTCTAGCGTCTACTTTAGCCCATCGCATCTCATTGTTCCGATTATCGGAACGTATCAATCGCAAGGGCGTAGACGAAGTCACGCTAAATTTCCTCGTCGAAGAAAGATGGATGTAACGCAGGGGAGTCCTTGTATACATCGTGATATTCTCTCACTCGATCAGGCGCGCCCGTGAGTTCCCACCATGGCTGAGACGGTTTGATCGCAGAAGTTACGAGAACCACTTTCATTTATTGCAAAGCTAAAGAAGAAGAGCTATCTACGACGCGTGCGCGATGTCCAAGACTTCGACAGTTGACTTAGTCACGTGACTATCATTCAGGAGACAGGCTACAGGCCTGGAACCATAACAATACCCCCCTCCTCCCAGTTTAAGGGGTCAAGAGATCCTTAGGGGTTTATGAAGGATATTCCTGCCTATCTTCTCCTCGTATTTGTCTAGGGCTATTATATCTTATACGCACCAGTCTGCCTCCTAGCTAAGTTCGGCGTATCCCTCCCATCGGCAAAGGAATTCCCTCTTTAGTGGTCCGCCTCTACCTCTGCCTCGTTTAACGCGGTCGTCTAATATCTCCAGCAGGGCCCATTCATTGTGGCCGTCTACGTCAATAGGATCGGGCTGTACGTCGTCTTGTCGCTGGCTTGGGAATGGGTCGTTGGCCGTGGGGCGTATGAGCATATTATGGAATACGTTATGGATGCCCACTGGGGTATTCAGGCGGCAGGCGCTACGTCCGACGACCTCTGTAACTGTGAACTGTTCATAGAGTCGAGCTAACTTGCGTTTACGGTTGTCTGGGAGCTTAATATTGCGCATGTCTAGCCAGACTTTGTCGCCGACCCTGTAGGCTGGGGCTGGGTCGCGGTGGCGGTTGGTAATATCCTGTTGGCGTTGTTAAGCGGAGGCCATAGCTGCCTGGGCGAAGTTAACGCAGTCTTGAAGCTTCCTAATCTTTGCTTCGGCTGCTTCTGCTGGACTACGTGGTAGGCGGTCGGAGGCTCGGGCTTCGGGTAAGTCGATCGATTCGCCGAGGCGGGGGTGGTATCCGTGGGTTATGAAGAACGGGGACATTCCTGTAGCTGTAACGGGTTTGCTAAGAACGGCGGCTTGCGCGAAGGGGAGCAGTGTATCCCAACTATCTTGGTGGTATCCGGAGAAGTGGCGGATGAACTCTTCGATGTTCTGGTTCATGCGTTTAGTAGAACCGTCAGTCTCGGGATGGTATGCGGTCGATAGGCGTTGCTTGATGTTTGCTAGTTTACAGACATGGGACCAAACGCCCTTAACGAATTGATCACCGCGGTCTGACGTAATAGCGGTTGGCAGGCCGTGGTAGGCGACGTAATGCTCGATGAATTTCTCTGCCAGTGTTTCGCTCGAGAGATCTGGACATGGGATGAATATCGCGCCTTTGCATAGGCGGTCAACGATTACTAGGAGGTGCTTGTTCCCTCTTTTGGTCTCTGGTAGGTCGGTGATGTAATCCATCGAGATCTCCGACCATACTCGGTCGGGCACTGGTAGGGGCTGGAGTAGGCCTTGTCGTCTGGTTCTCTATATGGTATTTCGTCTACAGGAGTGGCAATTGCGTACGAATCTGCGGATATCGGTCGTCATCCCTGGCCAAAAGTATTTCTTTACCATAAGGCCAGTCATGACTTCTTTCCCTGGGTGTCCGGTTACCTGCGAGTCGTGGATCTCTTATAGGAGGCTAGTACGCAGTGGTTCGCTGTTCGGGACCCAGTGTCTGTCGCGCTATAGTAGCCGGGAGTCGGCAGTCGAGAGGTCCGTCATTGACAATTTCAAGTGTTTGTACGCTGCGGGGACCTGTCTGGCATTCTCCGTCGCGGCCTTTAGGAGGTCTTGGTACTGTTCGTCCTGAGGGATAGTTTCGTCCCATAGCTGCTGCAGGGGGGTTGTCTCTGTGGTAGTTGCGTTGGTTCGTAGGTGGTCTATACTCTCCCCCTTCAGAACTTGAATGAAACGACTGCGGATTCTCTCGTCGTCGGATCCTTTTGGGATGTCTTGGTCTCGGCGGGACAGCGCGTCCGGAATGGTGTTCAGGCGGCCAGGTTTGTACTCGATCTTGAAGTCGTATT
>NW_022985117.1:0-1423 GCF_010015585.1 Eremomyces bilateralis CBS 781.70 | reverse complement strand
AACTCTGCTGTTACCGGCTCTCCCGTCAGGAATTGGACCCTTGGGAGAGGTTCGGCTCGTGCGCTGTTAATGCGGATTTGCCCTACTGCGGGGGCGTACTGGCATTCCCTGGCGCGATGGCCCTGATTCCCGCAAGTAAAGCAGGCGTTCGCTTCTTTGCGCTTCTCGAGTTCCTGGTGACTCGCTGGTGGGGCCCGTGGGCGATCCCTTCTCCCTCTTCGTGACGACCCTGACGATCCCCATTGGTTGGTTTGAGTCTAGTCTATCGGTTCGGGCAGGTTGGTTATCGGGGCGGTAACGATAGGCGGGGGAGGCGTAGTATTTGCTCTCGGAGAGTTACGAGCTCCAGAGATTGCGTACTTGAAGGCACCGTTCGTCCTAGCTTCAACCATGTTATTGTATAGCTTATGGTAAACCGAGACCATCTCCGTGTACGTCGCCGGGGGATTTAGGAGGGAAATTGCAGCTTGTTGGAGTTCCGAGTTAACCTTGTTCTTCAGGAATTGGATACGCGCCGAATCATCCCATAGGTCGGTTCCCGCTTCGGATTGTAAGCGATCGAGTTCGGCGATAAACTCAGGGAAAGTCTTATTATTTTGTCTGAGCCTCTGGAGCTCGGTCATCGCTCTCTAGGCTGCGTGCAAGTCCTTATAGCGTTTATCCAAGTAGAGGAGCGCGTCCGGGACTTGTGGGGTCCTCATTTGAGCTTCTTCTCTAGCGACGAAATGTTCCATATACTTAGCGGCTTCTCCCACCAAGAAGAACTGGAGGTATGCGACTCGCTCGCCGTCTCCCATCCTTGCGACGTCTCTGTCGTACTTCATCTTGTTTTCCACCTTGCGTCTCCATACCATATATTCTTTGCGGTCTCCGCCGAATTCAGAAGGTTTCGGGATAATACTCTTCGTGCTCGCGATCGGAGGGGATTGTGGCATATCGGGTGCTATCGGGGGAGATGGGGTTATAGTATCCGTCCCACCACTTCCTCCGACGCGGTTCTGTTCGCTATATCCGGCTAACCTGGCGTCCATAGCCTGGAGTTGCTGGGCTTGTCTGTTTAATTGCTGTTGTAGCTCGCTGTTCTGTGTCTGTGTGTTCCCCAGTGTCGTGAGCAGACGCGTCATGATTTCCGTGTCATTGGCTCCCGGGTGCTGTGCTCGTATAGCACTAACTTGCTCTGGTGTTAAGTGTCTCTCCATCTGGAGATCCGTGTCTTTCCAGCTCGTTGGTCTTTTCGCCCAACGACTGCGCGTCTGTGACGGTTGTAGTAGTCGTCTGCTCCGCGGTAGAGAACTTCGCAGGACGATCTAATGTTGAGCTTTGCAAATTGAGACGGTTTGATCGCAGAAGTTACGAGAACCACTTTCATTTATTGCAAAGCTAAAGAAGAAGAGCTATCTACGACGCGTGCGCGATGTCCAAG
>NW_022985116.1:6095-36981 GCF_010015585.1 Eremomyces bilateralis CBS 781.70 | reverse complement strand
AGCCTTGAATATCTGAACCTGGAGCTGAAAAGAGAGCTTTGGGCCCGTCGAACGTCGACTTTCGGATTAGATGCACTGTTTAAGACTACCTCGTTAACAGCAGAATACACTGTTTTCCTACGCAAGACGATAGAGAAAGCATTTGCGCGGAAGGAAAGCTCCAAGCATTCCGTGCCCTCTCCAGTGGATGATATTCATATACTGGCATTTGAATTGGCGTGCGATTCGATTAAATTTTACAGGGGCGGTAGGAAAGCCAGACATCAAGCGCCGGACATACATACGATCGGGCTCGAAAGGGTGGCGACAAAGAAGCTAGAAATATTTAACGCCAAGGTCATGAGAGACGAAGATCAAATAATAGTGCCACCTTACGAGACAGGAGGAGCGACGGCTGATCTGGATCCCGATAACGACATGATGGCGATACTAGTATGTTTTGTTCTAGTAGAGTATTCAGTCTTGTGCTAACCTACGTCACCAGCCCTTGGAAGATAGAGATGAAGCCCACGAATGGGGCTTACCTTCGGATATCGAGTCGGAGTAGTCCATCTATAATATCCGCTCTCCGTGGTAATAACGCCTATTCTTCTCTTTTTCACTGCGAGGACTTCGCCTTATATTAGAGTCTAAAACGCTGAGAGCGACCCGCTTTATCATTTCTCCTTCTCCTTCACTCGGTGCGGGACGTTTCGACGACTGATTGCCACCACTTACGCTGGACAAACCATTCTCACTGTCTTCGAAAACACTAGATATGCCAGAGGAGCAATCTACGTTTGTCGATGTAACCGACCTAATGGATGTTAATGACGAATCTGCTACCACTATCGGCACTGATTGGGTAGCTAGATAAGGAGAGCACGAGGCTGATATCTCTCTTGCGTTGGCAGTGATTCGTTCTAGCGAGGAAGCGTACTCTTCTCGGTCACGCAAAAATGATGCTCTTCGTCCTTGATCGGGAGTTATTAGAGTCTTTACTTCGGTCGATACTCTTCTTTCCTGAGGCTCTCCTTGTTGGGACATCTGCTTCGTGGCAGGGGGACCTTGTCTCTCGAGCAACGAACTTTGTCGAAACTGTTGCTCGGCAATAATCATAGGCTGTCTTTCTGACAACGCTCGGTCAGGTGAACATGGAGAGCATAATGCTGTATTCTCTCTCGCGCGAGCAATGAGTTTCTCCAATGAGGAAATATAATCATCGCTCTTACGCAAGAAGGACGCAGGTTTCTCTGGCTGAGTGGGATGCTCAATCGCGACTGAAGATTGCCCCTTTTGAGTCTCTCTCCCTTCTGGACCCTTGTAGACTTCTTGATAATCAAGGGAAATCTGCACTGGGCCTGCAGCTCCTGACGTCCGTGACGTTTCTAGCCTGCTACCTCCAGGCCAGTTCCTCACGACGTAGGACTTGATATTATTAAACTCCTTAAAGAGTTCATCGGAATGGTCTTTCAACCAGGTCGATTTCACAAACTCCTCCAACTCAGCGGCTGTATGGATGTAGGCATATTCTGTCGATAATGATATCCACTCACTCTTCTGAGTAAATAGCTTCACGGAAAGTTCGGGCTTCGCCGTCTGATGCGCCGAGTTAACAACATTGTCTCCCCAGAGGGCTAGGCGGTCATAAAATGCACCTGGTGCTGTCCCAGCGTGGGGTTTCCGAAGACTGGGAGCAATGTCCCACGGGAAAGGCACCGTCCGCGTCAGGCCAGGGTTGCAGGCGTTACAACACTCGTCCGGTCTAGGAGGAGGCAACTTAGATGCGGGATCTGACAAACTCTCTTGCAGCCAATCCATCAGGATTCGGCGTAGGCAATTGGATCGATTGACAAAATTGTATAGTGCTGGGCAGTCATTGTACAGCTCTGTCCGGCGCTCTCTCTGTGTTTTGCGTTTGCGCTGGTCTTCTGGGACGCCATAGTCAATGGCGTCTACAGCAACATCCGCTTCGTGGTCTGGAACATCACTCTCCGCTTCTGGCTCGACGGGGCATGACTGAGCTAGCTGGCTCGTATAAGAAAGCTGTCTTAAAGACGACTGCTTCCGGCTTCTGGAGAACGCCGCTCTTGTTGATGAAACCCTGTCGCCTACAGCCCAGCTTTCCACCAGGAAGACAGCCTCCCCCTTGATGCTGGCCATTCTAGCTGCACGACCAAACCGTTGGATGAGAACGCTTAAAAGCCGCTCCAAGGGGAATCCATATTGGACGACACGTATGACATCCGAGAGGTCCACTCCCGTTCCCAGTGACTCAGTTGCGACCATAATTCGAATCTTGGAATCCACTTTGGAGAACTCGCTGTACAGGGCCTCCTTATCATGCAGCGTGGTGTGTGAGTGGTAGACCTGGATAATCTCTCTGCTGTCGCGGTGTCTTATGGCCCCTGACGACAGTCTGCACAGCCAGTCTCGCAAACATTCTGCGCATTTTTGGATATCGCGTCGTGAATCTATGAAAATTATCGTTTTCGGAATTTTCATAGGCGTCGGTAGCCCATTCGTCATGGCGTCCTGTAGAACGAAGAAGAGACTAGTGAACCTTTTCGTGGTCCGCGGCTCGATAGTCTCCACGATCAGCTTAATCTCCGGCCTGTCGATAGAGGTTCGGAAAATCTCGCAGCTGGCTTGGAAGCCTGTCATTTTCCTCGCTATATCCAACGTCGCTTGGTCTAACGTGGCAGAACATCCAAACCAAGGGATATACGCTCCTAGTCTTCGACGTAGAAGAGAGAGTTGTGCATACTGTGGACGGATACCACTTCCCCACAGGGCCACTAAATGGAGTTCATCCACAGCCACGACTGAGACGCGCTTTTTAAAGGACGGGTTGCTTGCTATTGATCGAAACCAACCGGCTGCGATCTCTGGGCCCATGAGGAGATGAGTATATATACCCGTCTTAATCTCTTGGGCCAACGCATCAGTCTTATCCGTCCTACCATTAATGAACAGGGATCTCGCTCCAGGAAGTCTCTGGATCTTGATACACTGCTCTTGTCCGATTCGATCGAGAGGGATGATAATAAGGGCAATGCCACCTCGACAAAACAACGGCGCTGCCTGGAATATGATACTCTTGCCGAAAGATGTCTTGGCTGCGAGGAGGAGGTCCTCCTTCTGGAAGACTAAATGCCATATTGCATCTATCTGCTTCGGGCGGGGCTGGAATGGATAAAGATGGCGCTGCAAGCCTGCATGAATGATGCCTTTTTGAATTTCCTCAGGTGAGTGTCTTGCCTTCTCAACCAGATCCTGTATGGCCAGCATACTCGTAGTGTTATTGGCATCTTGGATAAGACAACTTGTATCGCCTGTAGTCTCTCGTCGCCGTCTTCTAATGCTCGCCTTGTTCCGCATAGGGGATGTGGCCATAACACGTGCCCAATGATGCTACGGACGCGTCAATCCCGACACAGGAAAGCTTTATATGGTATCTGCAGACATTCCACTGACCTTAGGTAGTATTTCTCTAGGCCCTCTTTATGCCCCTTTAGTCTTAAGCGTGGGAAAGGTGGTTGGTTGACGATTTTGATGCTCTCTCGTTTCCTACATATCAGAGTTTTTCACAAGACTCAGGCATCGGGAGTGGAAAAAGATTCAATTTCCAGATAAAGTAAACCCTGCTGCAGAGCCCAGTGAATTTGAGGACAAATCCAATGAGTTATCGTGTTGTTATTGAAGAATATGCAAAAGTGAGATTTTCCAAAATCCCGAAAAACACATACAAATTATCGATCTATCAGTGAGCGTCATTGACAGGATCCTCAGGCTATTTGTTCGAGAACTGCATTTACCGATTAGGTATAGTGTGGTTTGTTGCCTCAGGCACGAACACAAATAGCCTGAGCTTGCTGAGGTAACAAATAGCCTGAGGATTCTGTCAATGGGTTTTGGGTGTGTGTGGAGAGCTTTCATACCAAATGGAAGACCATTTTTAACTCCATTTTCTTCCACTACCACACTGTGCTCCGTCAATTAAATATAACCATTCGATTCCCCTGCTTTTTCTCCATAATTGATTGAATTTTGGGTCATGTCGGCCTGAAACCAGCGTCGTCAGAGCGCGCGGTTGAACTCGCCCACTTTGCTACTTGCTCCAAGTCCTCAGCATAGTGCTGCGTCAAACACATCTAATGCACCACATCAGAAAGTAAGAGGGTCTCAAAGACGCAGTAAGCCACAGAGAATAAATGAGATATGTCAATTCATGAAGAAAAGAGCATTAAATTTTGAGAATTTATCTACATCTACGCGACGACTTAAGGGTTGGGTGGTTATAGAGAGTGCTCTGTCACGCGAGCCAAATAGCTCGCTGAGGCTGTCTACGGTTAGCCAGAGCCCAGAGGTCTTAGACGCACTAATAAGAATCCCGCGTCTAGTGCGGCAGGAACTATCACTATAAAGGGTCTAAGGAAGGAAATGAAGGCACTAGAAGAAGCCGTAGATATGTTTAGTGCCTATTAAGTCGACTGCATCTAGGAGAAGACTTTACCTACCGGCGTAGGGAGGGGGAAACAGTTAGAGGGTTAGAAAATCGAGGACTACGAGTGTATACTAGGCGACATACTGTCTAGGCAGATATACGAGCAAGTTAGCACTCGTGCTCCTCTTCTATGTAGATTGCTTAATAGTCTTATGACACCTAAGATGAGAAAAGATCGACTACCACGGGATCCTGTTAAGTTTAACCACAGGATTGCGATAGTCACGTTAATTCTCTGCTATTCTCGGGGGTCGGAAGGGAGCAATAGGTTTCCCCGCGTATTTGACGCCTTTCTGCATTCAAATGGTGTGAAACGGCGTGTCCTCGATATTCTTCACCAGCTTGGGGTTTATAAAGGCTACAAGAGGGCCCACAGATATCTCGAAACCGTGGCAGAATAAACAAAGGCATCCTTATCGCCTCTTAGTATATAGACGTCGACCGATTATAACTAGGGGACGGTCCGTCGATATACTCCTGTCTAATTCGATCCAAAGGGATAAGGATGAAGCCGATGCCACCGCGACAAAGCAATAGCGTTACCTGGAATATGACACTTTTACCAAAAGATATCTTCGCTACAAGAGGAAGGTCCTCCTACTTGAATACTAAATGCCATATAACATCTACCTGCTTCTAACGAGGCTCGAATGGGTAGAGATGGCGGTCTAGGCCTGCTCGGATGATGACCTTCTGCACTTCCTCGGGCACGTCTCTTGCAATTTCGACCAGCCGCTGTATAGCTAGCATACTCGTAGTGCTATAGGCATCGTGGACGAGATCTCTGGCGATGTCCACAGTCTCTCGTCGCCCGTTTCGAACGCTCGCCTTGCTTCGCATGGGAAATATGAACACAAAATGTGTTCAATAATAGATATTCGTGTGAATACCGACCGAGAAAGGCGTTATATGACATCCAATGGGTGTTTTCCAGGCTCATTCGACCGTAAGCTCCGGAACGATGGCTGGATGGTGATTTCGGTGTGGTCTAGTTCATCACATATTAGCGTTTTTCACCCGACACAAGCATGGACATGTAAAAAAAAATCAATTACGAGATAGAGAATACTTTAATACACAATCGATCAGATTTTGGAGTACATACGACGTGTTTTGATGTGGTTATTAATGGATCGTGATTTTGTCAAATCCGCAGAGATACATACAAACCACATACAAAATTTATGCAGAGCAGTGCGCGTCATTGACAGAATCCTCAGGCTATTTACCAGAGGAGTAGTTAAAGTAACGTGACCTTTTACAAAAAAGGTTAGACTCCCCTGAGAAATAGCCTGAGCTTGCTGAGGTAAGCCAACCATTGGTTGGAGCCTTGAATACTGTAGTCACGTGGACAACTGGAACCCCTGTCTCAGTTCCAACCTCTTGCTCACCTCAAACTGATCTGTATCAACTTCATCATCAACTGAATCTCCAATTAATAACTCCTAAGGGATAAGCCAACTTAAAATAATGAAATTGGCTTGGTCGAAAATGCTACTAACGTATCAGCCACTAACTTGGATCGACAGCACAGCATGACACGTCAATCTCTGTAGCAGGGGGCTATCCCCAGCCACACATATGCTACCAGCCGCATCCCGGCCACACCAAACTCATACATTGTTACCTTCATAAGATGTATCGCAGTGGAGTCCCAATTGTTCTCTTCTTCAGCCTTATGTCCATGTCTATACTGTCTAATGTCAGCTTATGAGTTTGAGTCTTTCTGCAAATTGTTTTGATTTTTTACTATGACAGAGCCGAAGCCGCTTGTATCTCTGAAAGACACTAATGGTGAGTGACCGCATCATATCGGATCCTGCATATTCTCCAGCGCCGCATCCTTGTCCGAATTTCGCTGATTTTCCTCGTCATTTGTAGTCAGTCAACCGCAACTGCTCCATCAAATCTCCAACCATAGCATTGCCGCCTCTGAAGATTATTTCTCCCTCGCCGACACGTCTTCCTCAACCGGCGACCGGGACGGCGCCTTCGATCCCGATGCCACCCCGCAACGCACCATCATATACAATACTCCGCCATCGCAGTACATCACTCCAGAAACCAGCGATGAGAAGAAACGAGCGGCCGCAGCACAGCAAGACCCGCACACGGTGAGGCTTCTGACTACTGGCGACGGACAAGTCCACAATATTGTCACCTCCTTTGGATCACCGCACACTCGAGCGAATACAAAAGAGGTGAGACGGAAGCCGGCTTTGTCAAGCCACTCGGACGGCTCTCAGACCCAAGAAAGAGGTGGTGCGGACGACCTGAAGGCGCTTGAGGCTGGGCTACCTACCCACCCTGCGTTGGCGGGTGGTAATAAAGAGAAGGCAATGGACCCGTACTCGCCTGCAACAACTCCCGGAGTCGACACAAGTCCGTTCATTCGATTTGCGATTGACCAGATTACCCGCGATGAAGAAGTCAGCAGGGCATCACGGCAGTATCCGGGTTTACCAGGCCAATCATCTGGCACACCTGGACGTGCGACTGCAGTGGATGTGCCAGAAGGGGCTTTCACGCCCAGTGAAGAGTCCTTCCACACTCCACCGCTCGGAGATGGCCATGCTGCGGCATTCGGACACACACGCGCATCGTCGGAAATACTGGGACCGAGCCATCATTTACCGCCAAAGACCGAACCAATATATCCCGACCCTCCCTCTCCATATCATGGCCCGCACGGCTCCTCCCGGCCAGAAAGTTCTCCGGCGAGACGACTCACAGACATCTTTGCGCCATTCCAACCCACACGAGACTCAGCAGAACATCCACCTCTTCGATTTATCCCCTCTATCCTCCGCCCCATCTGGCTAATCTTGTACATGATCATTTTAGTTGGTCTTATATTCGTCCTCATCCTCTCTGCTGTATATTCTTTCAGCACTCGCAAGAACCCTGGCATCCTCGACTACCAAGACTTCGGCGATTCCCGATACTTCCTCTTTCGATATTTGCCCACCCTCGTTGGCATGCTTCTCCTCATTTGGGTCATGCAGATCGACATCGCATTGACTAGAATTTCTCCCTTTATTGCATTGTCCAGCCCATCGAGGAAGGCCCGTACAAAAGCCGTCTTCCTCGATCTAGCGGCCAAACAATTCCTGATACCTAGTCGAGCGTTCCGGCAATTTCGCGCTGGACAGCCAGTGCTTGGCGTCTGTATGATTTTGCTGTGGCTCCAGATTTTTACGATCCCTCTGCTCGCATCGAGCTATAATGTCAAATTCTTTGGGCCGGTGGACGGGGGCGTTTGGCGATGGGTTGCCGCCCAGATTGTGGTTTGGGTGGTTGTTGGACTATATGTTTTACAACTTCTCGCTCTTGTTTTGATTGCGGCTGGCCTTTGGCCTGCACGCGCAGCTACCGGTCTGCGGTGGGATCCACGATCCCTTGCAGATATAGCTGCAATGCTCGAGAGAGCGAATATCATGTCCGATTATGCGGACAGCGAAACATTTGCAACGACCCAAGAATTCCACAAGCGGTTGTGGAACCGGACTGATCGCCTGGGTTACTGGTACACAAGCCAGCGCCCAGGTGATGTTTTCTATGGAATTGGAGAGGAAGGAGGACCTACTCGCAGGTATTCGGTTGAAAGAGGCAGAATCCTGGAGAAATCAACTCCGTCGGACATACCGGCTGGAAGCCATCGAGACATCGAAGCTGGATATTCGATCCGCTCCGATATTCGCTCTCTCGACATCCGACGGCGCTATCTCCCTTGGTTCCTGCGCGACACGTTCGCCGTGGCTTGGTTCGTCATTGCCTTCGTCCTCCTCATCGCCTTCTTGGTTGTTAGCTTTGTCAACAACGCCACGATGAAAGGTTTCCTCCCCATGCTTCCCGCCCTCGCCGACGATGCCGGCTTCTCCGCACCTAACTTCCTCTACGCTTTCATCCCTGCCCTCCTCGGCCTCATCCTCTTCCTCACCTTCCAGGCCATCGACCTCCACATCCGCGCCTTGCAACCCTACGCCTCCCTCTCCTCCTCCAACGGCGCCACGGCCGACCGATCTCTCCTCGTCGACTACGTCCACCGCTTCCCCCTCTCCGCCACTCTCGCCGCCGCCGCAAACGGGCACGTCCTCCCCGCCTACACCAGCTTCATAACGCTCCTTAACCTCGCCATCCCCGTCCTCGCCTCCGGTCTCCTCTGGGCCCAATTCCATCCCTCCACCCCTTCCTCCCGCGCCTCCATCCCTGCCCCCGCCTTCACCTCCACCTCCATCCCTCCGCATTCCCTCCTCCCTCGCCAATCAGCCCTCTCCGGCACCACCCTCATCTCCGCACACCCACCCGCGCTCTACGCGCTCTGCGCCTTCCTCTCCCTCCACGCACTCCCCTACTTCATCCTGCTCCTCACGCCCCGCCATAAATCCCTCTCCCTCCCCCACCGCTCCAGCTCCCTCGCTGAGACTATCTCCTGGCTGTACATGTCGCCGATGGTTAGCGACGCGGCGTTCGCGCGGTGCGCTAGCAAGGCGGACCTAGTCACGCGGATGCTGGGCAGGCAGAGGGTGGTGGTGCAGCGGAGCGGGTTCTTGGGGAGCGTGGCGAGCTTGGTGGGCGGTGGGGGTAGAGTTGGGGAGGAGGTGAGGGTGAAGAGTGGGAAGAGTTTGGCGGTGCCGGAACCGAGAGGGGATGTGGAGAAGGGGGTGGCGGGAGTAGGTGGGCCCGCGATGTATGGGTTTGGAGTGTATTTGGGTAGGGATGGGAAGGAGCATTTGGGAGTTGATCGAGTGAGGAGGGGGGAAGGGAGGGGAGAGATGGTGTTGTTTGACGATGTGAAGGTGGTGCAGAAGGGAAAGCGAGTGAGCTGGGTGTTATAATATGATGTATTTAGATATATTTGATGAGCATTACGAGCGTATAGATCTAGCATGATAATGTAATTATGAGCAATCAGTAATCCATCCACATCGCTCATGAATCACTACCGCTGCTGGTTCGTGCCGTTCTCCGAAAATGCTCGAAGCATCTGATATGCTGCGTCTGCCGATACCTCAGTCCCATCCCTTGCTGCCAATACTAGGTCGTTACTGTTCGCATTCACGGTAACACGGTTGACCCGACGAAACCAGACCTCCTTCATCGAAAGCCACTCGAGCGTGAAGCGCCTAGGCATTGATGACGACAATTAGTATACGTCCAATCAGTCAATGTTGGTTCATTCGACAGGACAATACATACCCTTCCCATACCCCACCAACCCAGTGGTTATCAGTGTTATCCCAATCGACCTCACTCGTCATCCTCGCGACGCCGCAAAACTTTTTGCTGTACGGAAATTTTAGCGATGTTGAGGTTTTTATTGTATGGGATAAACCCGACTCTTACCTTCCGACCACTGAAAAGAACAGTAGGACTGGCCCCGTCGCGCTCAAGTATGCTTCGTTAAGCTTGATGTTATTCCGATTATACGACGTCCATACGCCACGCTCGATGCTCTTTTCGACGTTCTCGTCGTTTTTGGACTTGATGATGAAGAATTTGCCCTGGTGTTATGGTGGTGAGCGAGCGCAAACAACTACATCGGGGGATCAACCCTACCGTTTGCAATGAGAGGCTTCTGAAGTTGGGGGCTAGGAGGTTAGGATCAATCGTGCTATTCTGGGATGTGGTGGGTAATGTCCCGGTCGATGACCCTGAGGCTTTGCTGTTGGATCCTAGGTCTGACCATCTGCATGAGGCGGATGACACGGTAAAATCTGTGACAGACGGTTCTGTCTCCGCGATCGAGAATCTGTTCGGGGTTAACAAGGTCAGGCACGCCTAGATTCGAGACGTCACCTGTAGTCCTCCTCCAGGGGTAAACTACTTGTAATGATCCATTCGTGATCTCCAGCGGCTCTGGCAGTTAGTCTCGAACTGGGATCGAGCGCCAATAACCTGCCCGCAAAGTCTCGACACGGTTCTGAAAGTGGCTCTTCGCCTTCCCCAGTGAGATTGAGCTGCATGTTTCCTACCATGGGACTAGATAGGAACGCGTAGCGCTTAAGAAGAAGTTCCACGGCGATTATTCCGACTGCCCATATGTCGACCGCAGAGGAATACGAGTCGAGTGGTTCAGTATCAGGCTTCGTCCACATTCTCAGTGATACCTCCGGAGCCATATAGAACAATGTCCCTATCTTCGTTTGAAGAACTGTTGCTTGGGTGTTTTTGCAGATTCCGAAATCACCGATCTTTATCCTCCATCGTGGACCCATGTGTTCAACCAGGAGATTCTTGGGTACGTTAGTCGTACTATTTACATATACTGAAGATTTTGACACCCACCTGTCGACACTTACCTCGGGCTTCAGATCTCGGTGGACGAATCCCTCGTCATGTAAGAAGTGGATGCCGGACAACATCTGCTTGATGATAAGTCTTACCTCCAATTCTGGAAATCCCCAGTTCGTCTGCATGTACTTCCGCAAATCTCCATACGGGAAGTATTCCATGGCTATGAAGACCGAGTCATTGTTTTCGTACCATCCGTATGATCGAACGAAGAAGGGTTGATACTATGGGTAAGTCGGCTCAAATGCACAAGACATTATCCGTAATCTTACCTGGTCTTGCGAGAATTTCGCTATCGCTTCCAACTCCTTCCAGTAGTTCAATCCATCTCCCCTGTGGTCCACTTTCTTAATCTTCTTCACAGCTCTAAGCACTGGTTGCACACCAATGTTCCCTGTCAGCCCCGAGCGGCGGGTCTCAAGTGATACACTACCGAACGCTCCTCTACCAAGCTTCGAATGGCGCACCCATGTTCCTTGAGTCTGGAGTTGACGAAAGTTGTGCCAAGTGCTATGCTTCGTGTATCCTTCTATGAACTGGACTTCGATCTTCGACTCCAATACGGCGCCTGGCACGCCGTCAGGGAGTGTGGTTGCTCCGTTCATTGGAGGCGCAGTGAGAAAGGGCAGGACTCATAGCCTTTGTCTTTCCTCGCAAGCCTCGTCCTTGCTTCTAATGGGAATTCGGGATATGGGACCCTTTGGTATCAGATAGGGTGGATTAACAGAGTTGTAAAATATGGTAAATATGGACGACAAGAATGACGAAGGACAAGTTAAGAATTCCTAGAAGATAGCCTTGCTCTTGGTTTCCCGTAGCATGACCGAACGATGCCGTACCTGTGTTGGGTAGTAGATTAATATGAAGTTTAAGCGCCCATAGCATGCGCCACCAACATAGCCCCTCCTTTTTGCAACGTGCAGACTTATACTTTTTATAAGGTAGAGCTGCCGTATTGATTATTAACAAATGGGATTCTTATCTACTTGCATTCGTGATAAATGACGCTCAAAAACTCGTTGTGGAAGGAATGAGCAACTCATATCCATGGCAACGGGTTGCACAATTCGACTTAGCTGTTGGCTGTACTCATATTTCGCATATCCAACCTTATTGCAGAGACTGGATCTCCTCAAAGACTATGTGCGAGGCCAAATGCCCGAAGAGACGTAATGGAAAGAATTGCCAATAAAAATCCCCAAAAAGCCCAAAACACTATGGTAAGGACGGGGAGTCGAACCCCCTAATTCTGCGCAGCATCACCTTGAGACGACTCGTTACTCCCCGGGAGGTAGCCACATATTCTACCAAATCGACCATTGTGGTCACCTTGGTAATACACCTGTCGAAGTTCCTTTAATACCCAAGGACCATAACGGATTCACCAGCTGGGAGAGAGACAAATTCGATCAATCTCCCAATGCGACCCCTTTTCAGTGGCCCGAGCACCAGAAATCAGGATTCTAGTTTCGTTATCATAGGGAGGAGGAAGTACCTCTGCTGCTTCTTAATTGATATTCACTCCTATGCGATCCTCGCTGTCGTGGTCTCGCCTTACCACTGATGGATGGCGGATGGCACCTATCGATCGACTTTATGGCTGTGGGGTGATTTCCTGCGCTGGTAGCGTCCTCGGGCAGGAAGACAATAAGGCATCGGCTATGGTGGTGCTCATCCGGATGATGACATAACATAATTGGTGGACATCGCTTGCCACTACTGCGTTTCTCACGGCAGCTGTTCCAGACTACGCCTGAGAGATGCATATCCCATCCTTTGAAGCCCCAGGCCTTGTTCATGCAAACTTTCGACCCATGAGGCTGCTGATGATGGAGATTCCTGCCGCTGAGACGGTCCGAGTTTTATATGAGCTTCCCCCTCGTGGAGTTCGTTCCAGATCGTTTTCATAACGTCCAGTTGACTTTGTAGAGCATTCCAGCGAGGTTCCAATCTGAGGGCTTCGTCGCCAGGACCTTTATCTGCATCGTGAACTCGAGAGACATTGAGGATTGGTGGATTCTCCTAGGTCGTGCAAGGTTTGTAAATCAGTTTAAGCTCGATGGAAAACTGGTGTAGAGTTGTAGTAGGCTAGCTCCCTGCGGCTTTGGACGACTTGCTTCTTACGATATCGTGGGACTTCGAAGCGTAATGAAGACCTTGATTGCGATTAACATGGTATGTATATCTAACTCCAAAAATCAGTGGCCGTGGAAGGAACCTTCGACATCTGCTATTCGCTCGAAAATCCATTGGCATATCTGGGGTGTCTAGCTGGGGAAACGACTGATTCGGCCAGCCACCGTCATTCATACCTGCAACGTTGACCATAGAATCTTCCATCGGAAAAGGAGCTCCCATGCCAAGCTCTCACACTGTCCACACCCCTTTGTCCAAACTCCTTCTGTCAGCCTCAGTCATCTCGTTCCACAGCGATGATTTCCAGACAAATTTCGCTTTGGGGGTTGCAAGGCAGAAATGTCACTCAGCTCTCTCAATGGCGAGGCAACTTCGCCTCAGAACGATATGTCATGTAGCATAATTGGTACACTCTACAGGTCTGGAGTGGGCTCCCTCAAGATTGGCTAGGGGAACCATCCGCTCGCTTCCGCGAAACCGGGCACCTGTAGCGGGCAGGAGACTGGGGGCACTGAATCAAATCAAATCTCGTGGTCGCTCTCTTCACCTACATAATATGTTTCCCCTCTCGCTAAAAACCCTCGGATTTGGTGATGTCTACTCACAATTTCCTGGTAACAAGCGTTGGGCCCACTTGTGGCTCAAACCAGGAGAGATTGGGGGTTAGGCTTGCGGACAGCTTCGCGGAGAATGTGGTAGCTTGTCTCATCTGCTTGGACAATGGCACCTGGGCTTTCGGAAGCTGGGTAGGAGGGTCGAGAGGATGAGAATAGGTTCATGGAAGATTTAAACTTTATTAAGACTCTGATCAGTCATGACAGTTCGCGATATTATCGTTCGGTGAAGGTTCCGACCGAACACGAATTCGAAACTTGCGAGCGGGTACCGATCATGATAGGTAGTACCGCCTGAAGCTTGCTATGAAGTCTTTCCTTCTAGATACCAGTACCATGGATAGTTCAATTTCGGTGAGCGGCGAGGTCGATTCCGCTAATTGCCACGCGGCATCGGCCTCCTTCACCATAGAGACACCTACCATGCCTGCTTAACTTTGCACGTCAAGAACCAATGACATAGAGTCTCCTGCCTGTGGTATGCTCTTCGCCCCATCGACAACCCTCCTGTTCCCGGCATGCACTTCCCTACACACCTGAAATAGTGCAAAGAGAATAATATTGTCGCTGTCCTCCTCCGAACTGAGACATAAGCATTGTGGAACATGCATATTTCTAATCTTCCGCGGGAGAGTAGCGAATAACAGGGGCGGTGAGAGATGTGAGCCGACCCGCAATACCAACGTGTCCCTTTTGTTTCCCTGGATCAAGTGAACGGCTGGATCGATGCCCAAGACCAGAGAGTTGGGACTTTAGGAGCCAGTGGGGAATACCAAAACCAGCGCATCCTTCTTCTTTCACGAGACCCTGTGTCAAGCCGAGAACTGAGATGAAGGGATTCCATGTAGGGAGTAGGGACTGATCAAAATGCAAATCGGACGAGATTTACCCCATTCCTGAATCAAGTATTTGCCTAGGAAATCCTAGCCAGCTGCTGTCCGGTCAAGCGGAAATTGAGCCATCTTCCACGCGGGAACTGGGCACTGGTAGCGAGGATGTTTGATGGTTTTCGTCTTTCCGGTTCAGTCGCATATAATACTTCCTGGATGGATTTTGAAAGGCTCATCGCTTTGTAGGATCAAATTTATACTACCAACCACACTCTGGTTGTCATACTTATGGATGCTGGAAGGATGGAAGGGATTTGGAAGGGTGACGGAAGGCTGGATGATTCCAACGGTAACCTAACCATTCCGAAGGCGGCGCCCCGTTCGGGTCGACGAGCCAAATTGCAAGCACAAATTAAATTTCCTGTACGTATTACCCGCGGAGAAAGTGATAACGAACTGGTGGCGTGGATACTAAGGGATTGGGCGCTTGTGGGCTCATTATTGGTGACTTGTCGAATCTAAATTGGCCGAACTCACTATAATTAGTACTTGCAGCGTCACGCTTTTCCTGTGCATTTTTCGCCTAACTCCGACAACGACATAGACATCTGGAACAACGAGCCGAAATTAAATATCATTAATGCTACCGGACAACATGTTCGCCATCAAAGGATTGCCTGGGCATGAACTATTAAATATTTTCTAATTACATCGTCCGCTCCTGTTGAAGTCTTCCCCGTTACTATCGAGCTCTAGGATATCTTTAGCAACACTAATTTTCCATAGTGGTGGACATAGTCCACAACCTGCAGTCGTCCAATTTTCATAATTCGAACATGGAATTCTCTCATCCAAATTCCAAAGTCCAATAACCAATTCCCTATGGAGCTGATCCTACCCCTTTTTTGATTAGGCTTCTCTTTGGCGCAAATCCAAGCTGACCGGTCAACCAGTCTCGGCCCAATAATCCAGATCTATCCTCGCTGTTCTCGGTCAACTGTCAAGGGAGTTGTGCAGGTACCGAATCCCAGGTGTTCTAGGCTCGCCTGCACATGGGCGCATCCTCCATGCCAGGAACAGGTAGTCAGCTAACGCCATTCGGAAGGCTGGCAGGCGTTTTCTTTCGCTAAATCCTGCGCGGCTAGGATGAATCCCTACATTTATCATGTTTATCACGCTAACGCCCATATTAACCGACGCCTGGACGGTTGACCGACCGCAAGGTTGCGACGCCCCTCATTCCCTCAACCATCCGTTCCAACCATCCACGCGATAATCATGCGATGCAACCTTCCCTCTCCCACATTCAACGGCTTGCAGTCTAACGCCTTTAGCAGGGCGACCATGACTTGAGACCTCACGAACCCCCTGTTAAGTACCTGACAAAGCAGGCATTGCCGCTTCGCCGTAATGATGGCGCTGCTAAATATCCAAATGGATTGGGCATTGGAATGCCTAGCAGCGCTACACTATGGGCATATCCCAGGGATCAGGATACGATGCTTGGAGAATGGAGCGAGAATACTCCATTCGGATTTAGAACGGCAAGGCTTCTTACTTCTAGTCTTCTCCGTGCACGGTAGGCAAAAATAGACCCCAGACCGCCTGGAGTCCTGCGGTCCTGGGCGGAAAGTCAGAGACGCCTCTTCATCAAGATGCCCCCTCGCTGTTTCTTCGTTCATTCTCTTCTTCTCAGTTCTCTCGCGGCTTTTCAAGTTTATCCAGCGGAGCGTTAACGGTTCACCATTGTAGACTTCGGGTCTGCGTCCTCTCGTTGAGTTTATCTCGTTACGATCTTTACTGGCTTCGGCTACCCACTCCCTATCTATAATATTAGTCCCTCATTGAATTGCTATTGCGTACTTAATTCATGATGATGCGTTCCTTCACAGTAGCTGCTGCAGCTACTTCATTGCTTTCAGTTGCTTCTGCGGCATTCGATCCGACGTCTAAGAATAATGTTGCTGTCTACTGGGTATGTCAGCCTTAAAGATCTCATCGCATGTCGATCGATCTCGTATTTGAGACTTTTATGGAACCGGCTGATCGTTTTCCTGTTTGGTAGGGCCAAGGTGCATCCCAAGCACGGCTTTCCGAGTCCTGCCAAAGTGACGACGTCGACATCATCAACCTCTCGTTCGTGAATGGATTTCCCGATAATTCGCCTGGTGGATGGCCAGCGACCAATTTCGGAAATGCCTGCGGCGAGGAGATGTACAGTAACAACGGCGTGAAGACCGAACTGAGGAGCAACTGCCCGCAGATTGGTCCCGATATCAAGACTTGCCAAGCCGCTGGCAAGAAAGTCCTCCTCTCCATTGGTGGCGGTTCCCCGACCAACTACTATATCAATAACGCGACCTCCGCCAAAGACTTCGCGGAATTCCTCTGGGGTGCTTTCGGCCCTCAAACGGACGAGTGGGTTGCCGCTGGGCTTCCCCGGCCGTTCGGCGACTCCAGCATTGATGGCTTCGACTTTGATATCGAGTCGCTGATGCCGGACCCGCCGTTCGCGGACTATGAGTCCCGTGGCTATGCCGACCTGATCAACTACCTCAAGGATTATTGTTTCCCTGCCGGGCCGAACGAGTACTATATCTCTGCCGCTCCTCAGTGCATCGTTCCCGACTCGCACTTGTCTGATGCGTTGGAGCACTCCTGGATCGACTTTGTCTTCGTCCAATTCTATAACACTGCGCTGTGCTCTGCCCGCACGGGCCTGACCGACATGGCAGCTTTCACTTACAATGCTTGGAGTGATCACCCCTCGCGGAACCCCAATGTTAGATACTACATTGGTCTTGTAAGTCGCCGGAAAGGAATATAGAGGGGCGCGACTAATGGATTCTCAGCCCGCCTCCACAGAAGCCATTTTCACTGACAAGTCTTACTACCTTTCCCCCGCCGAGGCCTTCACAATTGCTTCAGACTACTATACTGATGACAAATTCGGTGGCATCATGCTCTGGGAATCCACATACAGCAAGAGAAACCAGATCTGCGGAAAGGAATATGCCTACTATATGAAGGATGCCCTGATTAGCCTCGGCAGCGGCAAGACGTTCTCAAGCTGCGCTCCCACGTCGTCCTCGTCGGCCGCACCCCCGAAGCCCACCCAGACGTCTCCTGACGGCTCATGCGGCCCTCAACCCTCTGCGATCTACGTATGCCAGCCGGGTGTCTGCTGCAGCCAGCATGGATATTGTGGCAGCAGCACTGCCCATTGCGACTCTGGATGCCAGCCACTCTTTGGACATTGCGGACCGCCTCTATCCAGCTCCTCCGTCGTTTCTTCCACTACTAGCTCCTCCAGCAGCTCCTCCAGCAGCTCTTCAAGCATCGCCTCTAGCACCTCATCCAGCAGCTCTTCCAGCACCTCATCCAGCAGCTCTTCCAGCAGCTCTTCCAGCAGCAGCTCTGTTGCCTCTAGCTCTGGATCAAGCGCTTCTTCAGGCTCAAGCATCCCGTCGAGCAGCCGTGCTTCCAGCCACTCCCCTCGCCCCACTGGAAGCCACAGCGGATCTCACCATCCTACTGCAAGCCACAGCAGCCACTCTCCCCGCCCTTCAGGAAGCCAGAGTAGCCACTCCCCTCGTCCTTCAGGGAGCCAGAGCAGCCACTCTCACCATCCTACAGGAGGCCATGGTAGCCACTCTCCTCGCCCTTCAGGAAGCCAGGGCAGCCATTCTCACCATCCTACGGGAGGCCACAGCAGCCACTCTCCTCGTCCGTCAGGAAGCCAGAGCAGCCACTCCCCTCGTCCTTCTGGATCTCAGACCGGCGGTTCTTCTCAACTACCTACGAGCCCGAGCAGCCATCATCCAACCGTCTCGACCCGGCCGCCATACAGCAACGGAACAGTGTCTCACCACCCGTCCAGCTCTCCACCACCGTCGAGCTCTCGCCCAGTTTCTCCATCTTCCTCTGTCCCTGAGAGCACTGTATCACCACCACCGTCGAGCTCTCGCCCAGTTTCTCCATCTTCCTCCGTACCTGAGAACACTGTATCACCACCACCGCCAAGCTCTAGCCCAGGTTCTCCCTCTTCCTCTGCCCCTGAGAGCTCTGTGACCCCACCCCCTCCAACCACTTATACCACCTCAACCATCTACTCCACCCTCACTAGCACCATCACCGATTGCCCCGACACGGTCCCGAACTGCCCCAACGAGAGCAAGACCCCCCGCGTCGTCACGATCGTCGTCTCCGTTACTACGACTGTCTGCCCCGTCACTGAGACTGAGGTGCCTGCGACTTCTCCCCACGGGCCACACAAGCCAGGCCCTTCGCCTCCTGGTGGAGACCACCCCAAGCCAAACCCCCCGGGTGGAGACAAGCCCCGGACGACAACGACGACGATCTCGAAGACGTCTTATAGCACCAACACCATCACCGTCACTGGTGACAAGCCTGCCGCCCCTGTCGTTACCATGACAGTGGTCCCCAAGCCGTCTCCTCCTGTTGTTGGCAAGCAAGTGGAGGGTCATTCTTATGGGAAGAATTCCACCGCTAGCATTGCGCCCACCGGTACCGGTGTGCAGCCGCCCGTCGGAAAGCCGAGCGGCCCGAACTACCCCCAGCCCTCGAAGCCGGTGTCTCCTGCGCAATTCCACGGTAGCGCCGCAGCTCTCAGCGTCAGCGGCTTCCTGGGCGCCGTTGCGGTCGTCATGGCATTGCTGTAAGAACGAGATGATGTTACCATATAACGGCCATTCACTCTGGTGCATGGAGAGGTGTGTGGTGCATGAATGGATTTGGGAAAGCACTTTGCTTGGATTTTTATATTTCTCATATTTGCGTTGAGGTTATTTACTCGTATTCACCAATTATAAAACCGAAAAATCATATAATGGAAGTCGTTGGCTTCTTTCCTCCATGTTTACTTGTCTTGTGCTTCGTATAGCTGCCGGTCTGACGCTTTTATTGCATTGTATCCACTACTTTTGTGGTGTATGCTGGTGGGAGTTCAGCTCAGCTTAATGCTCTTCTCTTAAAAATTGACGTTATTCACAGCATCATCGTAATCTAATCTTGCAGACCCAACTCCGTAGGAAATTCCGTCGTCGGCCTGCTCAAAAACATGAACAATACGAAGACGTCGAACTCGCCGAACTGAATGCACTGTATTTCGCCGCTGTTCCAAGACCGAACGTCCCCGAATTTAAACGGATCCAACATCTCCCCCTGAGCTGGAGGGAAATATTTTGCCTCTGAATGCTGGCGAGCTTAGCCCACAACTTGAGGATACTTGTCTCTTCCGTGCCAAAATGAGAAGTGTTTCTACTGAAAACCTGTGAGCTAGAGACATGCACTTTGAGTGCAAGGGACACCCGTGGGTAGATTAGATGCGACATTCGTCAGTGATTTCCACACGTGTGATATATATTCATAACCTATTAAACAACCAAGACACCAACAACCCAACCCGCTTTCCGAAATTACAGATCAGCGAGGCCCTTCATTCAAATCACGGAACTCCCCCCTGAGTGCCTCTATTCCGTCTTTCTTCACCTCTTCAACAAGCTCGGCCACCTTCGGCGCGATCTTGTTCTCGTCAAACCCAAAGTACTTATACGCAGCTGCACCCGGCAACGAATGCCCGAACGTGCTCATCGAGTATCCAGCATCCGCGTACCTCTCCCAGCCATTAACAGCGTACGCCTCGATCGCCACTCTCGGCGCGTTGCTCCGGTACCGTAGTACATCGCGCTTGTATTCGATCGGTTGGGCATCGAAGATTCGCTGGCAGGGGAATGAGACGACCCGTGCGCGGATGCCAAACTTCTCACGTAGCACGTCGCGCGTCCTGACTGCGAAAATCATCTCAGCGCCTACGCCGATCAAGGTGACGTCGGCATTTTCCTCCTCAATGAAGACGTAGGCACCCTTCTGGACGCCGTCTCGTGATGAGTAGGCGGGGTACTGCTCGAGGTTTTGGCGGGATAGGGAGATGATTGAGGGAGTGTTCTTCGCTTGCAGCGCGGAGATGAAGGCACCGGCGACTTCTTCCGAATCGCAGGGGCGGATGTAGAGGAGATTGGGCATGGCGCGGTAGAGGGCGGGTAGGGCGATGGGTTGGTGGGTTGGGCCATCTTCACCAGTGCCGATGCTGTCGTGGGTAGCGATGTGGATGCATTGGAGGTGTTGGAGAGCGCCCATGCGGACACCGGGAGCAGCGTACTAGTCAGAGTCAGTGCTGTCTCTACAGGTCATTGTAGGTAGGATATTGCACTTACGATGTAGAACATGAAGAAGGTGGATGTGACTGGTAGGATCGTGCCTTTGTTGAAGGCTGCTAACCCATTCGATATCGATGCCATTGCATGCTCTCGGATGCCCCAATGGATGTATCGGCCGGAATAATCGCCATTGATTCCGCATGTTGTTCGCAAGTCAGGCTGTTATCGGTTAGTGAGGCCTCAGAAAAAAAGGAAAATTCGATACCAACATACATTTTGAAAGTCGACCTTGCCTTTCCAGATCATGTTCACAGATGGTGACAGATCGGCAGTCCCAACCATCATGCTTTGCATCTCGGCTGCAATAGGATTGCAAACTAAACCAGCCGATTTTCTTGAAGGAGTAGGAGTAGTCGGGAACTCTGATTTGGCTGGGATAAGTTTGCTCCAGTCCTCCGTCATCTCGCCTCTCACCCGCTTCTGGAACTCCGAGTGCTCGTTTGGATATTCAGTTGCGTACTTCTGGACCAAGTCGTTCCATTCAGTCTCGATCTGCCTGCCCTTGGACTTGCCATCCCGGAAGAATTCGTATGTATCTTCCGAGATGGAAAAGTGCTGCTCTGGGTCCATTCCGAACTTTCTCTTAATGTCTGCGACGCCCTCGACACCGAATGCAGCACCGTGGGCTTTGGCATCTCCCTGAACTTTGCTGCCGATACCGATAACCGTTCGGACGTTGATGAAAGTTGGCCTTTCTTTGTTAGCCTTGGCCTTGACCAGGGCAGCAATGATCCCTTCCACATCGAAGCAGCCATCCTCAATATCAATGACATCCCATCCGCAAGCTCGCATCTTCGCATTAACGTCTTCAGTGTTGCAGAGATCGACTGAGCCATCGCATGTGACCTGATTATTGTCATACATGATGACCAGGTTGTTCAATTTCCAATGGCCAGCGAGCTGGATAGATTCGAGGGCGACACCCTCCTGAAGACATGCATCGCCGATCATGCAATACGTCATATTCGATACGAGCGGGAATCCGGGTTTGTTGTATGTGGCACCGAGATGCTTCGTCGCCATGGCGAGGCCGACGGCGTTTGCAACGCCTTGGCCAAGTGGTCCAGTAGTAACTTCGATGCCATCGTGTTCAATCTCAGGGTGGCCCGGGCATATGGAATCGATTCGTGAAGAGTGGTATGATTTCAATTGGTCGAGGGTCATGTTCTTGTAGCCGGTAAGGTGGAGAAAGCTGTATTGGAAAAGGCAGGTGTGGCCTGCATTGTGTCAGAGATCTCCTCCTGCATCCAAGGGAATGACGGACCATTTGATAAAACGAATCGGTCCCGGTTGAAGAAGTTCGGATTCTCGGGTGAATACTTCATCACATATTTCCATAACGAAACACCTATGGCAGCCATTCCCATAGCACCCCTGGAACTGTCAACTTCAAAAGGCTTCCAGCGGGATGTGGCAGAAGTCCGGCTTACCCTGGGTGACCGCCCTTGAACTGCTCGGTCAAGTCTGCGATAAGACATCTGAACTCCCCCAAGGATTTGTCTATCCTTTCCGAGGAGTCTATCTGAGGGCTTCCATTTTGATGTGATGTTGCAACGGCTTTCGATTCGACACCGGGGTAGTCTGAGGGGGATTGGATGATCTCCCTAGGAACTGCCGAAGGCGCCATGATCACGATCCCAAAGAATTTCAATAGCTGAGCGACAGAAATGACATGAACGAAGTAAAATGGACTTGATTGAATAATTGAAAGCAAGCAGAAAGGCATTTCTCATACTGTACCGGTATCTATACATCTACCTCGGCGGCTCGAGAATCCTTTAACTTTGGACTTTGGCATAGATGGGGGATATACTCATCCAATATGGAAATCCTAAGCGTATCCATGAATTGACTATTGAGAGATGGGAGTAAAATTAGGTATGATTCGAGAGTCGAGAACACGGCAGAGGTGGTGCGTGACTGAGACTCAGAGGCGGAATGTGCATGGCTTCCACTGCTAGCCCGGTTAAGGAAACCAGAAGCGCCTAGTCTCTCGCCAATCGAACGACACAAGCACTCTGCAAAAACCCAACTCGCCGAAAATTGTGGTCTCTGTGATCCGAACCATACGCATTCAAATTGTTTTGGGATTTTCTAAATGCCATCAAACAGCAGAATCATGATTCTTCCGGATACAGTAGAGACAGCCCTTCAAGGGGATCGTGATGTGCATATCTTCGCCTCCATCCCGCGATCTTCTCGACTTCATGTTTCACATCCTCGTTCTACCTAAATCCATTCAGACCGGTCCATGAAATCTTTCCAGACCGACCTAATGTATGTGGTAAATGGAAGAAAGGATATTTGTACTATGAGATCTGACAAAACTTCGCCGCAGCTACAATCCAGAACTTCTCGGATGGGAATCCAACCCTCCATTAGGATCATCTCAATTGAATATTGGTCATGATGACCCCAACCTACAATCTCCGGACTCCAGTGTATGAACCCTTAAGTTCTCCCATAGTTATGATTTCGTTCATCGTTGCCTGGTACGGCTTCCAGTTCCGAAACACTCGGCTCCTGTGCGTACGGGATATCGATCACCCCCGATCGGCCAGGAGACATGCTCCACGCCTCCACCCCGGGCGGGATCGGGTACGTTAACGGTACATAACACAGTAACTAGCCAGTAGTCCGTACTTAACTGTAACATTTTCACGTTCCCCACGTTCCGGTCCTTCCGGTGTGCCGATGGGATGCAGTTCCCCGAAGATCCCGAGAAATCGACTGCTTTACGAGCGGGTACACCTTCCTTTCTGGCAAGATGAGTGAGTTCCAAGATGCCGAATGTTCTAAATTATCAGCATAGAGTACCCGAAGTTACTGCGGTGTGGACATGGTCCGTGTTGAGCCCCTCTCCTGAAGCCGACGTTCGTACGTACGTTAGGACAGTCCTTGAAGATGTATTTCGACTATTTGAATGGCACTATCTTTGAAAACATAACATAGCAAAGAATATTAGATTGGACGCTATGAAACTGGCAAAGTATACTGCTACTCATTATCCGCATACGACTAACCATTCTTCAACCCCTTCTGGATACCCCTCAACACACTCACAACCCCCAGTGCTCCAGGGTCAGGGATACCGCCTTCCTTCTCAAAGACGCCTTTATCAACGTACGATGCCCTCCCGAGTAATGCGTCCAGATTCTTCGTCGACTCAGCACCAGATTGAGCCGCATCGCATGCGTGATTGAAATCAGTCGTCTGTTCGAGCGTGTCCACGAACGGAATAAGCGCATCCATCAATGTCCGATGGCCTTTCCGTGCGGCGGTGTACTTGCACAGCTCATCTAGGCCGGCCCTCAATGCTTGCGGAAGAGTAGCCGCGGGCGAGGTTGAAGAGGAGGCAACGGCGTTCGACACTGCGTTGAGGAAGATCGCGTAAATTGCCCCTGAGGTACCGCCCATGCTCGTCTCTACTGCCGCGGCAATCTTCTGGAATAGCACAGAGAGGGACACGCCTTCATCGCGCAGCGGTAGAATGCTGGACTTCAGGGAGTCCGCCCCTGCAAGAAGGGTTTCACCGCAATCACCATCACCGGCAATGGTATCGTAGCGGGTGATTGTAGGTTCATCTCTCTTGACTGATGTCGCGATGGACTCGATGATTTCTGTAGCGACAGTAGATGATACTGCAAAGGTCAGCCGAATATCTCAACACATTTGGGGGACTACGTACCTGAAACGGATTCTGGACCACCATTTTGTGAGATTTCGTCGTGGCCAAGCGTATGACACTCTACTACCTGAGTTTTTAGATCGGAGGGAACACCGCTCTTCTTTGGCCACGCCGGAGCGGACGTTGGGGCATCGAGAAGCCTCTCTAACTCGTCATCTACACCGAGCAGAGTGATAGAGAAACCGGGTGCATCCAAAGAAGTGACAAACGGCCCAGTGAAGATGCGTCGGATGACCAAGCCACGTTCAGCGAGCTGTTTCATCGCCTCTTCAGATACTACGCTCAGTTCAAGTACGCTCAACCCTCCAAGGTTGTTGACCATCGCAGAGACCCTTGAACCAGATTCAGGGGTCCAGAAGTTTTTCTTCTTCAAGAGCATATCGAGAAGTGCATTTATTGTCTCCTGTAGTTGTGGAATCGCAGTCCTCTTGACCCCTGGCTCATTATGAATGCCTGTACCCCATGAATCAGTGGAATTCGATGGGCAATCCCAAATATGTCACTTACCCATGCCAAACTCCAATTCAGTCTGTGGCAGTGAAGACTGCTCTATTCTTGAGGGGACGCTGCATCGATCAAGACTGACTGCAGCAGTGACAAGACTATCCGCAACCCGCTGTGCGATCTTCGTCACCTCTTCCAGGGACTTCCTGCAAGGAGATTTAGTACCAGTGTGTTTCACATGTTTAGTGAACACCAATCGTGAAGACCCCCGTACTTACCCCTCAGCTGCTGCTGCACCGGCGATTTTGTGCACAAATGTCACGCCTGCTAAGCCGCGTCTCCCCACGAGTGTATTTCCTTCGACGGCGACATCATCACCCACCACAATCACATTGACTTTTTGTCCACCGGCTTTCGCCTTCTCGGCTGCGAGACCAAAGTTGAGTTTGTCACCTGTGTAGTTTTTGACTATCATGAGCGTCCTGTGTTCAGGATTCGTCAGTCGTGAACTATCATTCTGATGCCGTCAATACGGACCCCTTCTTTGATGGACAGGATCTCAATCCCGCCAAGATCTGGGGTGCGGAGGGTGATGCGAAGACGTTTCCAGCAACGCATATATCGAGCATGCCATCACCCACATATCCCGCGTGGGCTGGCTCATGGCCCGACCCTCCGCCGGAGATTAGATGGACTTTTTCATTACTTGAGCTTGGCTGCAAATACAAAACTACCCCCGAAATGTAAGCAACGTAACATTTTCAAACGGATCGTTTACTTCTCACCTTTCTCTGATTCTATTAATCTGAGCCTGCCGTCATTTGTTAAGTGACTGCGCAAACCCCGCTCGACGACAGCTCCAACGTCATTGATGAAATGCTTCCCTTTGCAAAGTTAGTGCTGGAAGCCAGGGTAATTTTGTTCGGGTTACCTGCCTAGAGTCATTTTGAGCTGTCAGATCTGCGCAGTTGGAAATATAATGTTTCATCACAATTGTTCATCAAGTCTCACACGAAATTCGTATAATTCAGAGAGAAGCGGAACGTGGAAGAACGAGCTTCACATCTTCGAAGCTATCCGATTCGGAGCTCCCTGACGGATCAAAATAATCGCAGTCTAGTACGGTACAGGTAGCCTACAAGTACGTAAGTTGATGGACCCTCATCTCTCATGTTTCTGGCAAATCCATATAAGACCCTGAAGACGGTGATGTGTAATACTGGAAAGCCTGGCCTCTCTTCGACCCCTCAGTCACGGTCACATGTATTTTGAGAGCCTCTGCCTTCCCCTTCCAGATTAGCTTCTCATGAGCACGATGTGTCATGTGACATTTTGGTCGGTTTAGCCACATTCAGCCACATCACCTTGATCATCACGAGCGTACTCCGTAGCGAGTTACTTAATTGGAAGAGTGACATTTTTTTTAACGCTGTCTGATTGGTCAGTGGACCTTGAATCACGTGATTCAAGGTCTTTTTGCTGCGCGTTGTCTGATTGGTCGCCTCCTCCTCCTATCTGCCCCTCTTTCTCTCGCCAACAATTGCTTTTCATGGCATACTAATTATGCCTTCTGGAGACCCTGGAGGTGGCATGCCGCCACCGCCCCGTCTTCCATTTGCACCGGGTCACTCTTCATTATTGCAAGCATTGCAGGAATTGGAGGCTGGATGAGGAGTTTACTTCAAAGCATCGCGGACGGCGTCGTCTTAAGACCTGCTGGCGGTGTCGATACGGTAAAACACCGCATACTCTTTTTCGTTTTCCTGTTCGGGATGTCAAGTTTCTCGATCCCCTCCTGCCGGCTGCTCTTCAAACCGCTCAGGCCAAGTTCCGAGTTATACGGTATCTGATCATCGACGAAAAATCTATGATCGGCCTTCGCCAGCTCTCTTATATTGACCGTCGTTGCCGCGAGATCTTTCCTTACATACACAAGTCTTTCGGCGGTCTCTGTATTCTCCTCTGTGGCAACTTCTTCCAGCTTCCTCCAGTCTTGGCAACTGCTCTTTATAACCAGAAGAAGGATCTAAATCTAGATGAACGGCATGGGCGTAATATCTACTACCAATTCGAGCGAATGATCAAGCTTGATGAAGCTGTTCGGCAGCAGGGCAATGACGTTGAGTCGATTCAGTTCCGCCAGGCTCTCGATCACCTGCGGATAGGCTCCGCAACTTGTGACGACTGGACATTGCTTAGTACACAAGTACAGGCCATGCTTCCGTCTGAGGAGGTGGCATCGTTCCGGGACGCTCTCCGTATCTTCGGTAAGAAAGTGCCTATCGCCGTGTTTAACTATCGTCGCTTACGCGATCTCCGTTCTCCTGTCATAATGTGTCGAGCAATTCACGAAGGAGGGGCGAAGGCAGGAAAGGCTCCGACTGATGATGCAGGAAACCTCTATTCTGAGATTCCGATGGCGTTAGGAACCCGTGTTATATTGACAGAGAATCTCTGGACCGAACGAGGCCTGGTGAACGGTGCGATGGAAACAGTGCGTGATATTAGCTGGCAGGCTGGTGCTGATATCCATAAGGATCCTCCTTCCGTACTCCTCGTTCAATTCGATCGGTATGATGGACCGACGTTGGTCGTAGACGGCTTTGCTTTGGTCCCAATCCTCCCATCACGCCGCGAGTTCTATATCGAGAACACTTCCTACTCGCGTTCACAGTTCCCGTTAACCATCGCCTACGCCATCACAACGCATAAGTCGCAGGGAATGACTTTAGCACGGGCTGTGCTGGATATTTCGGAGCGGGAGTTCGCGTCTGGCCTGACCTACGTGGCAGTCTCCCGTGTGAAAGGCCTTCGAGGGATCATGTTTGAGGCTCCATTCGATTTACAGGATTTGAACCCTCGCACGGAGAGGGAGACGATGAAGTTCCGGAAGGATGATGCGCGCAGGAGGGAGAACCAGCATATTACGGCAGAGGTTTGTTTACATCATTTGAATCAATCGCGCTGTGTTAACATAGTGTAGGATCTCGGACGGGCAGTCGGATCGTCACCCTTAATTCCTCTTCCTTTACAGGCGGCACGGTAGGGACGGCGTTTATAGCTGGGTGACATAGATGCGGAGGATTTCCGGAAGGCGGAGAGTGAGTGCTATAAGCAAGGTGGTTTATGTGGCGCGAGATCAGGATCAAAACATCACTGTACGATTAGACAATCTGATGAGAAAAGGGGATCATTTGATTTCCTAATTAGGAAGTATGCACTGGTCGCGAAGATGCTATTTTTGAGCGATTCGGCTATTTCCGTGTTTCCTCCTCATGATTAAGAATATTTGATTAATTAGTAGTCCTACGGGGGAGGGATGGTGATTCTACTCAAACAGAAGCTTCCCTTAGGTATACTCTAGGAAGGCAGAGATCACGTACTAGCTACGCTCGTGATGATTTGGGGCAGAAAGGTTGCCTTTATGCACCACAGGCCTATTTTATAATAGCGAAAGGAGCAGAGACGTCCCCCTTTGTATCTCGACAACTTTCGCAAATATTCCACGTCTCTTATTCTTCGCTATTTAGCTTCCATCTCTTATCAATTGTAGAGACACTGTCTCTGCTCATATTTGCTGCATTTTAAGCCTGCCAGAAGAGATGGAATTTTCCAATTGACTTCACCACGGGCTTGGTTCCCGCGCTCCTCGCCTACACTCAACCATTTTGCGAAAGGGGCAATTAGTTTTTACTTAAAACGACAACTATCCAAATGTCGCCACTTCTTATGCAACTTTTGTCTGAGCTCCTCTTTTATTACGATCATCAATAGCGTTTTATGGTTCAAGTCACGAGATGTTCACTAGCCCGAAGGTACTTTTGCACTAGAAGGATTCCATGGTTGGAGAGGGGGACGGCGAATCCGAATCCATCAGGGACGAGAACTTTAGCAGCGAAAGTGGAGAGATCGAGAGAAAGAAGTCGAACGAGTAAGGGACAAAAGTGGTGAAGATTAGGCAGATGTTGCGAAGGCAACATCTGCTATGCTTGATTGCTGGTTGATCTAGTTTTATAGCGACAATGGATACCTTCGAAAGGCTTCCTACACGTATTTCTGTAACACGCTGTTACCGTCACTGTCAAGATCCGAACGCTGAATACCCGACCTTCGCTGTACAAAAGTGGACTGGAGTGGCTGGAGTGATTGGAGCCACTGAACATCTGATCTTGGGCTTCTCAGCGGTTAAAAGCACAGGCACCATAGGCATCAGTTTGGTGCGAGAGCCAAGCTCATCACAGAGGGCATCTGATGGACTTGTCTGCAATTTCCTAATTACCAGCCCCTCAACGTACGCATAACGCTACAGTACTACAGAGCTATGAGCTATTTTCCTTTCCAAGCCTCGGTCATCAGCTCCTTGACAGTCCTTGTCTTGATCTCTGGGAAGCTCTCGTTGATGGGATGCTCTGGCTTGAAATCATAATATCCAGAAGAAAACAAGATCCCAAACATAGAAAGAATGCTTTGAAATTGCTCCTTGGGCAGGAAAGGATACATTGCGACGTTGCCTGGAAGCTCAGTAACCTTTCCCGACTTCAAAGTCTCGATCGAATCGTAGGCCACCTGGAACTTGACTCCCTTGGCCTCCTCGGCGATAGCAAGCACCTCATTCCATGTGACTTTATCGCCGATCAGATATGTTTCCGGTTGCCACTTCGGCAGCGCAAGCGATGCCGCCGCGAATTTCGCTATGTCGGAGCTATGCGTCAGCACCACGAGAACATCGCCAGATCCCGGGATCGCAGCAGTGTTATTAGGCACGTCTATCACGACGTTGATGATCGACATGTGAGTCTTCACGTTCGGTGCAACGTAGTAGTCGCTGAAGAAGCCAGGATACCATACTGTATATTCGAGTGATGTGGTGCCAGCCAGAGCAGCAAGAATGGCATGCTTGGCCTTGGAAATGGAAGATAGGGCGGCCATTCTTGAATAGAGTCAGTCCTCATGACCTAAGGGAATGAAAATATATATGTCTCACTCATCCGGAATTTTCACCCCCCAGACGGTGGGAACGTAGCGCTTGGTTGATGTGGCTTTGTCGGCTGCGGCGATAAGATTAACTTCTGGATCGGCCTGTCCGTTCACAGTTGCGAGGATGGTGTCCACTTTGTTTTCCTCGAGGACCTTTACCAGAGCGTCAACGCTGGTGTAGTCCACGGGAACAATGCGGACGCCGATTTCCTTCTCCTTCTCTGCATCGGCCTATATATCGAGTTCAGTCATTGTACGCGGATGGCGGGTTAGGTTGTTTACCTTCCTGCTTAAAACAATGACTTCGTATTTGCCATCTCCGACAATGGCTCCGACAATAGTACGGCCAAGGCCGCCAGTGCCACCGGCGACAGCAACGATAGACGACATGATGTTTAAAGCTGGGCAGGAATAAACTCTAAGTTGCGTTCATCCGAGATTACTGAAGGCTCGAGTATGGCCCGCCCTGACTTCTAAAGGCCGCATATTATTATCACGTCAGACTCCCAAGAAGCCTTCAATACCTACATGTTTGAAGTTGAAGACAGAATCCAACATTGGTCTTTTTGTCAGCGTCGTAGTGGTTGGTTCGGATAGGCTCTGGTCCGGGGAAGATTTGTCAGAGCCTGACAAATTGCGGAAATCGAAGAGGCTGCAAATATCCACATCTTATCAACTATATCGAACCCAGAAGGTAAGTTAAACAGCATCTCCGTATGTCCGTAAGTTCTCCGTAAGTTAGAGTAAGCTAGGCTGAACTTGAAGAAGCAGCACCATATGGATACCCCTACAGAATATTTCCGGCGTATCGTCCAAGTTCGGTAATACACAAGTACGGGGTCCTCTATTAACTGGTATTCAAAGTCAGGGATCAGCATGTTTCTATTGTTACGCGGAGTTATGGTTCGCTATTAATTACTCTGAAATCAACGTTGCTGGAGTGATTATTTGATGCGTTGCTTTGCTGGTCTTTACCATATAGGAAAGTAATTTGATTGACACTGATTCATTACCTCTCGAAGCTACCACAACATCTCGTCACGATGTAATAACTATTAGATAGTTAACTAACTAACTAACGTATTCCACAAGCGAGTGGCCCAGCTCATTTTACTAGTAAATTCGACAAAATTCGATATCAATATCTCAACAACCACTGGATAATATAGTCTGAAAAC
>NW_022985116.1:0-5960 GCF_010015585.1 Eremomyces bilateralis CBS 781.70 | reverse complement strand
ATAGGAAAACCTAATTCTAAGTTTTCAGACTATATTACCCAGTGGTTGTTGAGATATTGATATCGAATTTTGTCGAATTTACTAGTAAAATGAGCTGGGCCACTCGCTTGTATGGGCCACTCGCTTGTGGAATACGTTAACGGAACGCCATATAGTGGTAGGGGAGGCCTTTGCCGTCTGGCCCCAGCTTACCTCAGCAAGCCCAGGCCACATGCATTCACCATTGTGGTAGTGCCTGAGGCAACGAACCGCGCTATACCTAATCGGTAAGGTTCTCTACCAAATAGCCTGAGGATCCTGTCATTGATTTTTGGCCTAAGTCGAGATCGTTTGTATGAGAGCAAGTTAACCACTTCAACGTCGTTTTTCTCCACAAGGAGCTATCGTACAGTAAAATCGACACGTTCAATCGAATCCTCTATCATTTCTTAACAGCCCAGTGAAATTTTGACGATGTCAGATCGAACCTCTCGGCGCAGCGTACGACTGAACCCAACGCCTCTTGAGAGCAGAGAACAGCCACGAACTGCTGCTTTGACGGCCGGTGTCCATCGTAAACGCGCAAGATCACGAGTATGGACGTCAGAAAAGCGAGTGAGCGACATATGCAAATACATGTCTAAAACACACCACTTGACGCTTGCCGAATTTATTCGAGTGTACGTAACAACTCAAGGTGATGACGGCTACGGAGATCGACCTGCGACGCGTGCCAAACGCCTTGCAGACGCGATATACACTCAACCAGAGGTACTAGAGGCAATACGACAACATCCTGCGTCTAGTGTGGGAGGAATTGTCACCGTGAAGGCACTGAGAAAAGAAATGAAAGCGCTGGAAGAGGCCGGAGGTATGTTTAGTGCCTACCAGGTCGACCGCGAACAAGAGAAGTCTCTACAAGGCGGTATTAGGCGGGAGGGGCAGTCTGAAGATGGCCAGAAACCAGAGGACTACGAGTGCATACTCGACGACATGCGGTTCGGCCGGATGTATGAGCAAGTCCATACCCATGCTCCTCTTCTATGTGGACTGCTCGACGGTCTCATGGCGCCGAAGATAGAGAGAAAAGATCGACCGCCACGAGATCCTTCCAAATTCAAGCACAGGACTGCGATAATTACGTCGATTCTCTGTTATTCTCGAGCCTCGGAAGGAAGTAACAAGTTTCCCCGCGTATTTGGTGCCTTTCTACACTCCAATGGCGTTAAACGGCGTGTCCTCGATCTATTACACCATTTTGGGCTTTGTGAAGGGTATAAAGGGGTTCACAAGCACCTTAAAACTGTGGCAGAGCAAGCGAAGGCATCGCCACCGTCTCTCGGAATGGATTTCGACTAACCGTTCGTAGGGAACGGTCCGTCGATACGGCCAGCTGCTGGACGCTTGTGTTGTCTACAATAATTTCGACTATCGAGAATGTGTTAAGCACTAGCTTATTTCAAACCATGTAGAAATGCGCTCTGTAATAACGGGGAAAGTTTTCAGAGGCGCCGACATTCCCCCAGGTGGATTAAGGAAGTCGATGCTATACCGCGAGGTTCCACTTTCAATAGAGGACCTTTTCTACTCTCCCAGCGCCGCCATATACGACGATACTGCCTCCAAGATTGACAGCTACTTCATAGCGGAGGCGATTCGAACAGCATATCCACAATCGGTTAAATCTATCTTCTCTAATTCCGACATCCCATTCCCCGCTATGCCAGCTATCGAGCTACTCGAGCTTCGAAAGACAGATAGTAAGACGCTCGGTCCGATTCTCTTCAACGAAGGTACTCTAGATGGCTCCTACGAGGTTATAGAGAGTATCTACAAGCACCAATTCCAACTAGATAATAAGGAATTCGACAACCGTCTGTTCTTGGCGTTTGGCGATCAAAAAACCTCTTCACTCATCCGATCTATGCAGGCTGAGCAAGTCGACGCGTCTATGGCGTATGATAGAAAAGACTGGCTAGTAGGAGTCGCTGCTCTCTTTCACCTGCGCATGAATTTTCTATGGCTCATGCAAAAGACACATAATGGAAACATGGAGCAACAGGATGCTTCAACTCTCTATCATAACATGAACTTCTGGGGACGGAAGAATATTCCAGCGGCCCGTGCAGCTTTTCAGGTTCTGGAAGAGCTGGTGCTTCACAGTTTCGACGCTCGGGTTGTTGGACTACTCTATACTCGCCTCGAGCAGTGCGGCATCGATATCTCGGATCAAGATGAGGTTGATAAGGCAATTCGGAACATGAATACCAGAGGCTTTATGGACCTAGTGGAGGATGTTCGCAGATCCGCATTTGAGCCGCAAGCCTGGCGACCGTCTAAGGAGAAGCATGCCAACAACACAGTTGATGAGGAGTTCCTTAGTCATGCTCGATACCTTCAACAAATGGTTGTATACAAGACCTTGAAGCACGGCATCAAGAACGGAGATGTAGGACTCATCGATCGAGTTATTGGTGTCTGTTGCTTTTACTTCGAAGGGACTGGACAATCAAACTACGCATTCGAAATGCTCTATCTAAAGCGGCTCACTAGCACCAAAGCTTGTGATAAGGAGCTTCGGCGCGTAACACTCTCGAATAGCCTCGTTAATCCGCATGGCTGTCGGGATACCTGGCAAGAAGTCGACCGTAGCCTTGAATATCTAAACCTGGAGCTAAAAAGAGAGCTTTGGGCCCGTCGAACGTCGACTTTCGGATTAGATGCTCTGTTCAAGACTACCTCATTGACGGCAGAATATACTGTTTATCTACGCAAGGCGATAGAGAAAGCATTTGCGCGGAAGGAAAGCTCCAAGCATTCCGTGCCCTCTCCAGTGGATGATATTCATATCCTGGCATTTGAGTTGGCGTGCGATTCGATTAAATTTTACCGGGGCGGTAGGCAAGCCACACATCAAGCGCCGGACATACACACTATCGGGCTCGAAAGGGTGGCGACAAAGAAGCTAGAACTGTTTAACGCCAAGGTCACGAGAGATGAAGACCGAATAATAGTGCCACCTTACGAGACGGGAGGAGCGACGGCTGATCTAGATCCCGATAACGATATGATGGCGATACTAGTATGTTTTGTTCCAGTAGAGTATTCAGTCTTGTGCTAACCTACGTCACCAGCCCTTAGAAGATAGAAATAAAACCCACGAATGGGGCTTACCTTCGGATATCGAGTCGGAGTAGTCCATCTATAATATCCGCTCTCCGTAGTAATAACGCCTATTCTTCCCTTTTCCGCTGCGAGGACTTCGCCTTATATTAGAGTCCAGAACCCGTGGGAAACCCAGTGCCTTAACCGGTACGACGGCCTTTAGAAACACGAGGCTTCGGCGCTTATGGCACTACGGACTGAGGTAGTTGGAGTTAAAGGATGGCTCGCGAAAATTGATATCCCTGGAATCCACCCAGCGTGTGAGTGCGGTGCCCCCCGACAGTCTCTCTATCATCTCCTTGCATTTTGCCCGCAGCGGACCGACCAGAGGATCGCGCTCCTCCAACGAGCTGGAACCACGGACTTTAAGAGGATATTGCATAACAGGGACAAGGTGCGCACGCAGCAAGGTAGCTGATCGATGCGGGAGGCCTAGAGCAATACCGGGTGGCCAAGGAAGTTAAGGAGGAGATAATAGAGGACTGGAAACCGTTCCAGCTCCTCCACGACGTGCCAGAATAAGCTCTCCGCGTAGGCGGAAACACCGACTCGTACGGATAGATGATAAACGTTTGAGACAGTCTACTAAAGGGAGGAGGCGGGATTTTATGTACCCGTAGCCTCAGGGCTACAGGGAAACTTTTGCCCGCGGCAGACCAGATAGAATGCCGTGCTCATAGACCCGAAAGGGATCCAGATGGCAGATAGTACGTTAAATTGATTCTTATTATATAATAATAATAATAATAATAATAATAATTCAATTTAACGTGCTATCCGGTTCCCGTTATGGTCTATGAACACGGTCATTTTACTATTTAGTATGTCGCGGTAAAAGTTTCCCCATTGCCAGGGCTATGGGTACGTAAAACCCCGCCTCCTCCTTTGTAGTAGTAATTGTCCTTTCGTTTTTGCCTTCGTGGCTCTCCTTCTTGGTCGGTGCTTCCGCGGCGTGGTGGAACAATACAGCAATATTGCTCCCCGTCGCAAGTTATCTCTTAGTTTCTCTTAGTTGATTTTGGGCTGGCTGAGCCCTTTTTGTCCGTTGGGGTTATTATCCCTCACTCCGCTTTGGTTTTTTCGTTTGGAAAATGTCTGTTGCCGAAAATGTCCGTTGTATTTGTTTTTGGTCAATTGAGGAGTCGTCGTGAGGGCTTGTGGAAAAGTGTTCCGGGGGGCATCCCTGGGCGGTGTGACAGAAGATTTCCTGTAGTGACTCTGCACAGATTCGAACTCAGTTCCTCTGAGTCTTTCTGTGCACCTATCACTCCAGTTACCATTCCACCATCGTCCCAGGGACATTATTATTATATACACTTGAGGATTCTCGGAACAATTCCGGCTCATTATTCTCTTCTCTCGTTGCCATCAATTTCATAAACAGTACGTCGGGCATTCATCTCTTGAGGTACGACCTCACCTAGGTTCGTGCTGGCAGGGTACTTTTGCGGGTTTAAGCCCATTAACTCCGGGTACGTCCCCTGCAACTGTCGAACTGAAGGTCGCTCCAGCATCTTCTTTTGCCTGCGTCTCCAGATGAAAAATCCAATCGAGGCAATGATGCCAATAACTCCCGCCGAAGCAATCGCAATCCCCGCGATCTCGCCTACAGAGAGACCTGCTGAACGATTGGTCTCGATCGGTGGCGATGTTGGCTGCTTTTCGCTGTTTGCACTTCTTGTTGGTGCCGTACTCGACGGTGGAAGATCGGATGATGATGTGGCCGATGTAGATGGGCTAGATGACGTGGATGACGTGGATGATGTGGGTCTAGTAGACACAGTAGGCGACGTAAAGGTCGAGGATGAGCTCGAAAGGAGGACAGATCTTGGGAGCTCGCAACGCACGATTGAGGACTGATTCCATGTTTCCGGGCACTGTGTTCCACTCGGGCAGCATGCTCGAGCCGTCCCTGGAGCAAGCTGTGTACACGGTACAGAATTAGGCTGTTGGCATGCCGAGTCCGTGTCGATGTAGCACCCATCGCTCGTACTCCTGAAGGTGAGGTTAGTCAAGGTTCGAAGGTAATGGTTTGGTAAAGCACATACTCTCCGGGACAGCACCACCCCTGGCCCTGTCCTTGAACACATTGAGGAAAGTTTTGATTCTTCCGGACGCCTGCTTGTTTGTCAACATATCGAAGATGAGATGCGGCTGGATATATGGGGTATTACAGCAAAGTGTTCTGCTCGGTGTGCAGATGTTTGTAAGAGCATTGGATCCGAATGCATCAGTACAACGGTCCCGTCGGAGTAAGGATGATCTTTTCCATAAGAATAGCTCTGGAGATACATCCAAAGGCAAGGGCGGCGCATACCATGCGAGCGGCTCGTGGATGGTCACATTTTGTTCCTGAAGCTGAGAAGGTGAGAGAAGAAGACCAAGTTGTAGAACCCAAGAGAGCATTATAGGCAGCCTCAAAGAGGGACAAGGGAACAAACAGTGAGGTTCACAATTAGGGCTGGACACGAATATTCGTACGAATATTCGTAGTCGAATACGAATAAAATTTAGAATTTCCGCTTACTAATATTCGTACGAATAATATTCGCATTATTCGTAATTATTCGTAATTATTCGTAAATCTCTGAAGCTATTTCCATGTATCTCGCAGCATCATAAGACGCCTCATAGTCTCTGCACTCATTGAGCTCCTCCGCACTCCTAAGAGATCTCTTCCCCCACTGAACAGTCTTTCGACTGATACCCCAGATGCTGGTATAGCCAAATAATCTCTGGCAGCTGCAGCCATACGTGGGTACTCATGGTAATGAGACCTCCACCAAGAGAGCAACCAGTCCTTCTCTTTCGTCGTC
>NW_022985115.1:37196-38129 GCF_010015585.1 Eremomyces bilateralis CBS 781.70 | reverse complement strand
TATATCCTTTTCATTCTACCCTTCAATCAATCCTCTATATCCTTTTCATTCTACCCTTCTATCAATCCTCTATATCCTTTTCATTCTACCCTTTCTATTAACATCCTATATACTTATCTAATATATCACTTCCTTCTATTAATATACTTCTATTCATCCTATATACTTATCTAATATACCACTTCCTTCTATTAATGTACTTCTATTCATCCTATACACTTATCACAACAACCACTTCCTTCCATTAATATACTCTTATTCATCCTATACACTTATCACAACAACCACTTCCTTCCATTAATATACTCCTATTCATCCTATACACTTATTATAACAACCACTTCCTTCTACTAATATACTCCTATTCATCCAATAAACTTATCTAATATACCACTTCCTTTCTATTAATATCCTCCTATTAACACCCTCTATACTACCTCTAATCTCTCCTAATATTTCACTTCTCTTTATTACACCACATACTACCTCTACAACATCTTTAACATACTTACACTTCTCTTCAATACACATATCCAACCTTTTACTCTACTTTCTTCCATTCTATTAAAATACTTCTATTCACACTCTACACACTTCCTAATCATTTATTATATACTTCTCTCTAACACTCCACATACTTCTCTCTAATATCCAACCTACAACTTCTCCTTTCTATTACTATCCTCTCTATTAATACACTCTATCCTTTCCTCTAATATATCATATCCTTTTCTCCTCTACTCTACTTTTCTTCCTCTACTATACTTTCCTCTTCTACACTACACTTTCCCTCCTATATTCTACCCTCTTCCATTAACATACTACTTCTTTTCTTTTAATATCCTCTACTCTTTCTTCTAATATCCTCTACTCTTTCTTCTAATATCCTCTACTCTTTCTTCTAATATCCTCTACTCTTTCTTCTAATATCCT
>NW_022985115.1:35885-36776 GCF_010015585.1 Eremomyces bilateralis CBS 781.70 | reverse complement strand
ATATCCTCTACTCTTTCTTCTAATATCCTCTACTCTTTCTTCTAATATCCTCTACTCTTTCTTCTAATATCCTCTACTCTTTCTTCTAATATCCTATACTCTTTCTATTAATACCCCTCTACCCTTTCTTTAATCTCCTTTCTATTAACATCTTCTATCCTCTCTATTAACATAACATACCCTTTCCCTTTAATATATTATACTTCCCTCTCCTATACAACTCTCTCTATTAATCCTCAACCTATACTTTCCTAATAATATACTATCCACTTTCTATTATTATACTCTTTACTTTCTATACTACACTCTTTCTATCAATATCTTATACTCTTCTATCCTATACCCTTCTATCATATACTCTTCTATTTACCTCCTATACTCTTCTATTCCCTCTATTAATATTCCTTCTACCCTCTCTATTAATATCCTCTCTATTCATACAACATATACTTCCCTCTAATATTAACCACTTTCCCTCCCATTCTCTTTTATACCATACTCTTTTATACCAAACTCCAACACTTTACCTACTTTCTATTAACACCTTATACCTTTCTACCCTTTCCTCATATTCTATACACTTTTCTCTCATATACTATACACTTCTCCTTAACATCCATCCCTCTTTCTATTAATCCTCTCTATCCTTTTCATTCTCCTCTTTCTATCATCCCGTACCCTTATCTAATACACCACATACAACCTATTACTCCATTCCCTTCTATTAACATACTTCTTTAACACTCCACATACCCCCCCCAATATACAACCTACAACCTCTTCTTTCTATTACTATCCTCTCTATTATTACACTCTATACTTCCCTCTATACTACTTCCTTCCCAATCTCTACTTCCTATACTACTTCCTTCCCAATCTCTACTTCCTATA
>NW_022985115.1:33386-35875 GCF_010015585.1 Eremomyces bilateralis CBS 781.70 | reverse complement strand
CTATACTACTTCCTTCCCAATCTCTACTTCCTATACTACTTCCTTCCCAATCTCTACTTCCTATAATTCTTCCTTTATTCCCAACTTATTTTCTCTTTTTCTTACTTCCCTCTTATAATCCCTATATAACCCCTTTCTTCTTCATATACTTCCTATCTATCCTCCATATACTTCCTTACAATTTATAATCTACTTCCTTCTTTATTTCTACCTTCTATACTTCCCATTACTCCTTAACTACCTCCCATTAAATATATACTTCTCTTTCTACTATCCTTTATATACTTCCCAACAACCTCCATAATATACTTCCCTCTTCTAATCCCTTCAATCTCTAATACACCTCCTCTCTCCAAATCCCTTCAATCTAAACTACTCCTCCACCTCAATCCTATACTTACAACCCATATTCTTTCATTAATATACTATTCCCTTATCCTTTACCTTTACCATTCTCCCTCTTATCCTACTTCTCCTTCTCAATTCCCCCTCCTTTCCCTCTTCTTCCTCTTCATCTCACTTTCTTACCCTTCTCCTCCCTTTCTTACCCTTCTACTCCCTTTCTTCCTCTTCCTCCCTCTTTCTTCCTCTTCCTCTCCCTTTCTTACTCTTCCTCCCTCCTCTCCTTTACCTACTACTTATTCCTCCCTCTTCCTTAAATCCTACAATCATATAATATATCAACCTATTAACTCTTCTACTAATACAATTCCTCTCTTCTTCCCCAATCCTACAATCCATCCTATAATATCTTTCCTCAATCTATAATACTCTTCCAATTCATAATATACTTTCTATCCAAAATTTCCTTCTCCCTTCTCCTTTTCCTCTCTTCTATTTCTCTCTTCTTCTTACTTCTCCTTCTTCATTCACTCTTCTCTTTTCTTCTCCTCTTACTTTCCCCTCTTACTTCTCCTTCTTCTTCCCATCTCTCCCTTTTCATTCTCCTTCTTCTTCCCATCTCTCCCTTTTCCTTCTCCTTCTTCTTCCCATCTCTCCCATTCCCTTCTCCTTCTTCTTCCCATCTCTCCCATTCCCTTCTTCTTCCCATCTCTCCCTTTTCCTTCTTCTTCCCATCTCTCCCTTTCCCTTCTTCTTCCCATCTCTCCCTTTCCCTTCTTCTTCCCATCTCTCCCTTTCCCTTCTTCTTCCCATCTCTCCCTTTCCCTTCTCCTTCTCCTTCCCTTCCTCCCTTCCTTCTTACTTCTCTATTCAACTCTTTCTTTCTTCCTTTCTCTCTTTTCTCCCCTTCCTATTTCCTCCCTCCTTTATTCCGCTTATTCTATTCCTCATCCTTTCTCCCTACTTCTCCCTCTTCCTCTACTCTTTTACTCCTTCCTTTCTTTCTCTTTCTCCCCCTTCTTCCTACTTCCTTATTTACACTTCTTCTATCACACTTCTATCACACTTCTCCCTCTTACTTCCCCTTCTATCTCTTTTCTCTCTTCTCTTTCTCATTTTCTCCTTTTCTTTCTTCCCCCACCCTCTTACATCTCCTCCCTTTCCTCCTCCTTCCCTCTTCTTCCTTCCTCCTTCTCTACTTTTCCTCCTCCTTCCCTCTTCTTCCCTCCTTCTCTACTTTTCCTTCTACTTCCCTCCTCTTCCCTCCTTCTCTACTCTTCCTCCCTTTCCTCCTCCTTCTTCATTCCCTCTTCTTCTTACTTCTCCTTCTTTATTCCCTCTTCTTCTTACTTCTCCTTCTTCATTCCCTCTTCTTCTTCATTCTCTCTTCTCCTTCATTCTCTCTGCTACTGCATTCTCTCTTCTCCCTCTTCATTCTCTCTTCTCCTTCTTTATCCTCTCTTCTCCTTCTCTATTCTCTCTTCTCCTTTACTTTCCCTCTTACTTCCCCTTCTTACTTCTCCTTTTCTCTATCTCTCTTCCCTCTCTTCTTCTTTTCTTCCTCCTTTTCTTCCTACTTCTCTATTTTACTTTTCCTCTCTTCCTTTCTCTCTTTCCTCCCCTTCCTATTCTATTCCTATTTCTCCCTCTTCCTCCACTCTTTTACTCCTTCTTTCCTTTCTCTCTTACTCCTTCTTTCCGTTCTCTCTTTCTCCCCCTTCCTATTCCTTCTCCTTTATTCCTCCTATTCTATTTCTTCTCCTTTATTCCACTTCCTTCTCTTTTCTCCTCTCTTCCTCTCACTTTATTCCTCTTCCTCCTATTTCTACTTCTTCCTTCCTTCTTCCTTCTTCCTTATTCTCACTTTTTCTATCTTACTTCTCCCTCTTACTTCCCCTTCTTATACTTCTATTTCCCCTTTTCTATCTCCTTTCTCTTCTTCGATCACTCTCTCCCTTCTTCCTTCTTACTTCCTTCTCATTTCTTCACCTCTTCTATCTTATCTCCTTCCCATCTCCTCACCTCTCCTATCTCCCTACCTTCCCACTTCTCCCTCTCTTCCTCCCTTCTCTTCTCCTCTCTTCCTCCCTTCTCTTCTCCTCTCTTCCTCCCTTCTCTTCTCCTCTCTTCCTCCCTTCTCTTCTCCT
>NW_022985115.1:30776-33376 GCF_010015585.1 Eremomyces bilateralis CBS 781.70 | reverse complement strand
TCCCTTCTCTTCTCCTCTCTTCCTCCCTTCTCTTCTCCTCTCTTCCTCCCTTCTCTTCTCCTCTCTTCCTCCCTTCTCTTCTCCTCTCTTCCTCCTTCTCTTCTCCCTCTCTTCCTCCCTTCTTATCTCCCTTTTTACTTCTTTCTACCTCCTATAACCCCTCCAACTTCATTCCTCCTTCTTCTCTCAATATATCTACCATACCCTCCCATTTATACACACTCCCTTCTCCTTTCCACTTCTTACTTCCCTCTTCTTTCTCTTCTCCTTTTCCTTCTTCTCATTCCTCTCCTCTTTTACTTCCCTTCCCACTTCCCATTTCTCTACCTCATTTCTTCTATCTCATTTCTCATCCCTTCTTATCCCTTCTTATCCCTTCTTATCCCTTCTTATCCCTTCTTATCCCTCCCTTTTCCTCTCTACCTTCCTACTTCCTCCTACTCTCCCTTCTTAACTCCTCCTTCTCACTTCTCCCATTACAACGCTCTTCATACCCATTATACACTTCACATCCATTATACCCTTCCTATTAATCATACTCCTATCCATTCCTATTCATCATACTCCTATCATTAATATACACATCTTTCCCACTTCTTCTTCTTACTGCTCTCTTTTTTCACCCCACGTCTCCTTTTTACTTCTCCCTTCTCCTTTCCACTTTCCTTCTTCTTATTCCTCCTTCTTATTCCTCCTTCTCATTCCTCCTTCTTATTCCTCCTTCTCATTCCTCCTTCTCATTCCTCCTACCTTTTACTTCTCCTCTCCTTCCTCCCTTCTATCTATTAAACCTTTCAATCTATATACTCGTCCTATCCCATATACTCTTCCCATTAATTACACTCCTCCTATCTATTAAAGCCTTTAATCTATCATACTCTTCCATTGATTATTCTCCTCCTATTCATTATACTCCTCCTATCCATCATACTCCTCCCATCTATTATGCTTCTCCCATCCATCATACTCTTCCTATCTATTATACTCTTCTCATTCCTCCCCTCTTTCTCTTTTTCCTTCTTCTTATTCATCCCTCTTTCGTTCTTCCTCTCTTTCATACCTTCCATCTTTTATTCTTCTCCTCCTTTCTTCTCCTTCTCTTTTCTCCCTTCTCCTCTCCTCATACAACCCTCTTACTTCCTTCACTTTTCTCCTTCTACTCTCCTTATACAACCCTCTTACTTCTCCTTCCCCTTCTCCCCTCTTCCTCCCCTCTTCTTATCTTTCTACTTCTCTCTCCCCACTTCTCTCCTTTCTCTTTCCCTCTATAAAACCCTTCAATCCATTATACGCTTCCTATTAATACACCAAACGCTTCCCTCAATACACCACACGCTTCCTTCAATTCATTATACGCTTCCTTCAATTCATTACACGCTTCTCTCAATCCATTGCACACTTCCATCCACACGCTTCCCTTAACACACTTCCTTTAATACACCATACGCCTTCTTCTATATGCTTCCTTCAATACACCATATGCTTTCTACTATACCTCTCCCATTAACATACCACACGCTTTCTTTCTTCTTAATTCCTACTACCTGTTTCTCCCTTCTTACCTCTTCGCTACGTCTCTTCCTACTTCTAGCTTCTTCCTTTATTCCTTCCTTCCTACTTCCTACTTCTGCCTTTTTACTTTTTACTTTATCCTACTTCCTTCTCCCTTCCTGCTACGTCCTCTTCCCTTCCTACTACTTCCTCCTTCTCTTTTCTCCCTTCTTCCCTCCGTGCTTCTCCCTTTTTACTTTTTACTTTATCCTACCTCCTTCTCCCTTCCTTCTCCTTCTCCCTTTCTCCTTCTCCCTTCCTTCTCCTTCTTTCTCCTTCTCCCTTTCTCCTTCTCCTTCTCTCCTTCTCCTTCTACCATTCTCCCTTTCTCCTTCTCCTTCTCTCCTTCTCCTTCTACCATTCTCCCTTTCTCCTTCTCCTTTTCTCCTTCTCCCTTTCTCCTACTCCTTCTCTCCTTCTCCTTCTACCATTCCCCTTCTCTCCCTCTCCCTTTCTCCTTCTCCTTCTCTCCTTCTCCTTTTCTCCTACTCCTTCTCTCCTTCTCCTTCTCCCCTTCTCCTTCTCCTTTTCTCCTACTCCTTCTCTCCTTCTCCTTCTCCCCTTCTCCTTCTCTCCTTCTCCCTTTCTCCTTCTCCTTCTCTCCTTCTCCCTTTCTCCTTCTCCTTCTCTCCTTCTCCTTCTCCCCTTCTCCTTCTCCCTTTCTCCTCCTCCTTCTTCCATCTTCTTTCCTACTTTTTACCTCTCTCTCCTACTTCCTTCCCCCGTTCCCTCTCTTCCTATATACTTTCTCCTACTCTATTCCTCCTTTTCTCCTCCTCCCCTCTTCCTTTACTCTTCTATCCACATTTTCCCTTTCTCGTTCTTACTTCCTACTTCCTACTTCTACTTTATTCCTCCGTCTCATTATTTATCGCCTTTCTCCATTCTTTATTCTTAATTCTCCCTCTAACTTCTCCCTCTTCTTCCCTTCTTGTAACTCTTAACTCGTTCGTTGTGGCTGTCCATCTTCCCTCGATCTCGTCGTCGTGGATGTCCATCTTCCCTCGATCTCGTCGTCGTGGCTGTCCATCTTCCCTCGATCTCGTCGT
>NW_022985115.1:29157-30706 GCF_010015585.1 Eremomyces bilateralis CBS 781.70 | reverse complement strand
TGGCTGTCCATCTTCCCTCGATCTCGTCGTTGTGGCTGTCCATATTCCCTTGATCTTGTCGTCGTGGCTGTCCATCTTCCCTCGATCTCGTCGTCTTGTCGCCATCTCTCCTACCATGCTACTACCCTTACCACCAACCACCAATCCTTCAGCCTCTAATAAACATTATGCACCTTTCTATGGCCATGTTCGGATGCTGACCTTTCGTTTTATGCTTATTGTAACTCTTAACTCGTTCGTTGTGGCTGTGCATCTTCCTTTGAACTTGTATTACTGCCATGTCTCTCTCTATATTACCATCTTTTCCTACGCACCACCAACTCCTCGGCCTCTAATAAAAATTTGGTGCTTATCTATGCTCTTGGTCGGATGCTATATTTTTATTTTATACTAATTATAACTCTTAACTCGTTCATTGTGGCTATCCATCTTCCCTTGATCTCGTTGCATTGTTGCCGTCTCTCCCACTATGCCGCCATCTTTGCCACCAATCACCAATTCCCCAGCTTCTACTAAACATTTGATACCTTACCACGTCCTTGTGCGGATGCTAACCTTTTGTTTCATACCTATCATACCTCTTAACTCGTTCGTTGTGGCTGTCTATGCTCCCTTGCCTTGCCGTCTTGCTGCCATCTCTCCTACCACGCCGCCACCTTTGCCGCCAACCACCAGCGCTTCACACTTGAATAAACATTCTACACCTTTCTATGGCATTATCGGGATGCCAATCTTTCGTTTCATGTAAATTATAGCTCTTAAGTCGTTCGTTGTGGCTATCCACGTTCCTTTCATCTCGTCGTCTTGTTACTATCTCTCCCACCACTATACTACCTTTGCCACCAATCACCACTCCCTCAGCCTCTAACGAACATTTGGTGCCTTTCCATGGCCTTATGCGGATGCTATCTATTCGACTTATGCAAATTACAACTCTTAACTCGTTCGTTGTAGCTGTCTATCTTCCCTGGGTCTCGTCGCATTGTTGCCATCTCTCCTACTATGCCGCCACCTTTACCACCAATCACCAATTCCCCAGCCTCTGCTAAATATTTGGTACCTTTCCACGTCCTTCTGCGGATGCTAATCTTTTGTTTTGTGTAAATTGTAACTCTTAACTTGTTCGTTGTGGCCGTCTATCTTCCCTTCATCTCGTCGCATTATCGCCATCGTCGCCTGATCTCTTCCAATTGCCGCAATCCACCAACATGGCAAATTCCTCCCTACAACTTCGCAGCCTTCACAACCGCACTCCTCCCTTACTCCCTATCCTCCTGAAATTCTTGCTCCTTCGTCTGGACCCTTCATTTGGCTCTATCATCGTGCTGCGTCGTCTTGCTCATTTGTCTTGTTGTATCGTCTTGTTGCGGCGTCGTGCTCTACGGTCTTGTTCCTTCGTCTCGCTGCATCGTCTTGCTGCGTTGCCTTACTCTATGGTCTTGCTTCTTCGTCTCGCTGTATCATCTTGCTACGTCGCCTTACTCTATGGTCTTGCTCTTTCGTCTTCCTCCTTCGTCTTGCTGCGTCGCCTTGCTCCTTCGTCTCGCTG
>NW_022985115.1:5856-29097 GCF_010015585.1 Eremomyces bilateralis CBS 781.70 | reverse complement strand
CGTCGCCTTACTCTATGGTCTTGCTCTTTCGTCTTCCTCCTTCGTCTTGCTGCGTCGCCTTGCTCCTTCGTCTCGCTGCATCGTCTTGTAGCGTCGTCTTACTCTATGGTCTTGCTCCTTCGTCTCGCTGCATCGTCTTGTAGCGTCGTCTTACTCTATGGTCTTGCTCCTTCGTCTTGCTGCGTCGCCTTACTTATTCGACTGGCTCCTTCGTCTAGCTCCATCGTCTGGCTTTGTCTTGCTCCATCGTCTGGCTTTGTTTTGCTCCATCGTCCTGCTTCTTCGTCTTGCTCCTTCGTCCTCCTGCGTGGTCCTGCTTCTTCGTCTTACTGCGTCATCGTGCTCCATCGTCTGGCTGCGTCGCCTTGCTCCTTCGTCTTGTTTCTTCGTCTTAATACGTGGCGTTGCTGCGTGGTCCTGCTGCGTGATCTTGCTCCTCTATCGTGTTGGGTAATCTTGCTCCTTCATCTGGCTCCTTTGTCTTACTGCGTCGTCTTGCTGCGTGGTATTGCTTCTTCGCCTTGCTGTGTCGTCGTACTCCTTCGTCTTGCTTCTTTGTCTTACCTCTTCATCTTGCTTCTTCGTCTTGCTCCATCATCTTGCTCCATCGTCTTGCTCCTTCGTCTTCCTGGGTGGCCTTGCTTCTTCGTCTTGCTCTATCGTCTTGCTCCATCATCCTGCTCCATCGTCTTGCTCCATAGTCTTGCTCCATCGTCCTTCTCCATTATCTTGCTCCATCGTCTTCCTTCATCGTCTTGCTCCATCATCTTCCTCCATCGTCTTGCTCCATCATCTTGCTCTATCGTCTTCCTCCATCGTCTTGCTCCATCATCCTGCTCCATCGTCTTACTCCATCGTCCTTCTCCATTGTCTTGCTCCATCGTCTTGCTCTATCATCTTGCTTCTTCATCTGGCTCTTTCGTCTTACTGGGTCGTCTTGCTCTATGGTCTTGCTCTATGGTCTTGCGTCCTCGTCTTGCTCCTTCGTCTTGCTTCCTCGTCTTGCTACGCCGCCTTGCCATTTTGTCTTATTGCGTCGTCTTACTTATTCGTCTTGCTTCTTCGTCTTGCTCCTTCGTCTTGCTCCTTCGTCTTTCTGTGTGGTCTTACTTCTTCTTCTTGCTGCGTCGTCTTGCTCCTTCGTCTCGCTGCATCGTCTTATAGCGTCGCCTTACTCTATGGTCTTGCTCCTTCGTCTTGCTGCGTCGCCTTACTTATTCGCCTAGCTCCTTCGTCTAGTTCCTTCGTCTGGCTTTATCTTTATCGTCTTGCTGCGTCGTCTAGCTGCGTCGTCTTATGGCGTCGTCCAGCTGTGTCATCTTGTAGCGTCGTCTTACTTATTCGTCTTGCTCCTTCGTCTTGTACCTTCATCTTACTCCTTAGTCTTACCGTGTAGTCGTACTCTTTCGTCTTGCTCCTTCGTCTTCCTGTGTAGTCTTACTTCTTCGTCTTGCTGTGTCGTCTTGCTTCTTCGTCTTGCTTCTTCGTCTTGCTTCTTCGTCTTGCTTCTTCGTCTTGCTTCTTCGCCTTGCTTCTTCGTCTTGCTTCTTCGTCTTGCTTCTTCGTCTTAATGCGTGGTCTTGCCTCTTCGCCTTACTGCATCGTCGTACTCCTTCGTCTTACTTCTTTGTCTTACGTCTTTATCTTACTTCTTCGTCTTACTCTATTGTCTTCCTCTATCGTCTTGCCCCATCGTCTTACTCTATCGTCTTGCTCCTTCGTCTTGCTGCGTTGCCTTACTTATTCGTCTGGCTTTGTCTTGCTCTATTGTCTGGCTTTGTCTTGCTCCATTGTCCTGCTTCTTCGTCTTACTCCGTGGTTTTGTTCCTTCCTCTCGCTCTGTCGTCTTACGTCTTCGTCTCAATTCATCTCCCTTCGTCTCGCTGTATCGTCTCGCTGCGTCGTCTTATTCTATATTCTCGCTCCTTCGTCTGGCTTCTTCATCTGGCTCCTTCGTCTTACTGCGTCGTCTTGCTCTATAGTCTTGCGTCCTCGTCTTGCTTCTTCGTCTTATTTCCTCGTCTTGCTGCGCCGCCTTGCCCTTTCGTCTTGCTACATCGTCTTGTTGCGTCGTCTTACTTATTCGTCTTGCTCCTTCGTCTTGTGCCTTCATCTTGCTCCTTCGTCTTGCTGCGTGGTCGTACTCCTTCGTCTTGCTCCGTCGTCTTTCTGTATGGTCTTACTTCTTCGTCTTGCTGCGTCGTCTTGCTGCATCGTCTTGCTCCTTCGTCTTGATTCTTCGCCTTAATGCGTGGTCTTGCTGCGTGGTCCTGCTCTTTTATCGTGTTCTTCATCTTACCTCTTCATCTTGTTTCTTGGTCTTGCGTGTATGGTCTTGCCCCTTCGTCTTACTACTTCGTCTGACCTTCTATAACTCCTGATATCGACTGAAGTCGCTCCATATATAAATCATTACTTATTACTAGGTCGCTAATCGTCTTCGCTAAAAATCATTGGATTGATCTTCCTATCGACCTGCTAACCGCCCCGCAATCCAGCCAAACTCCCACATCAAACTCCCCCCTTCAATCCCGCTCTTGTATTCGCGCCTCGCTAAATACTCGTCAATAGCTACTTCGGAACTAATGCTAACGCCGAACCCGTCTAACCGCGATATCCACTCCTGGTATACCCCTGGATCGATCCACCGTAGCCCCCAAACCACCGCCTTGACCACTCCAAAATACTGACACCTCTTCCCCGTCGTCCTCCATCGTCCGTTTTCATCCGCCGTATACCGCTCGCATAGTGCCTGCGCTACCCCGCACTGGAAACAACACGAATATGCCGCGTATCGGATTCTGGTTCGTCGCCGGTCGATCTCTACTCGTGCCTCCTGTGCTTCGACCTGTGGACATGCCGTAACGACGTGATCGTGCCTGCGACATACCACACATACGCCCAGCCATTCGTCCAATCGCTGTTGCAATTCATCCACTCCTAGTGCCTCGTCCTGTCGTGCCTGGACCGCTCGTCGGCGGATCGCTGCTAACTCCCTCTGCTGCTGATCGAATTGTATCGCGAAATTGGCTTCCTCCGTTGATTCGCTATCTATCGATTCGTCGTCATCCGTCGATTCGTCGTCGTCCGTCGATTCGCCGTCTGGGGGATCATGTTCGTTTATAGGTCGTTCTTCCTCTCCCACGTCGACTTCTCTCGATCCTTGAACATGTCCCGGCTCTCCCAACGCATTGGACTCTTCGAATGCATCGATTGTCTCGCTTAACGCCTCTACCGATTCGCCGTCTATGGATTGATGACCGGGCCGACATAAATCGCATGCCTCCGCTCCTTCACATCTACGTCGCCCCTGGTGCCCATCTAAGTACTCGTCGAGCACTATCCGCCGACACCCTCCATCACTTCGTAAAAACCGCTGCACTAACTCATCCTTACTGGAATTCCCGACAACGATCGATCGACTGGGCTGTCCGTCCCGTCCCGCTCGTCCGCTTTCCTGTGCGAAATCTATCAAATTCCGTGGCACATCGGCATGAATAATTAGCCGGATATCGGGAATATCGACCCCTATCCCTAACGCACTAGTAGCCACGACGATGCGGATCTCTCCAGTACGAAATTCCTCTAAAACCTCCGCCTTTTTCTTGTCTGGTAAACCCGCATGGAACGCCTCGCAGACGCCTAACCCGCTTCGTGCTAACCGCTCGACCCGGGATCGGGAATTACAATATACCACCACCTTACCGTCCTCCTGGTCCACCAACGCTTCGATCACGGCGTCCTGGTCCTCCTGCCTAGCCCGGGGGTCTACTGAAGCCACTGAATACCGGATATTCGTCCGGACGGTGGGCATTCGAATCACGACGCCTTCGTCCTGCCAATGCATACGCTCCCGTAGTACCCTCTCCTTGCTAGGTGGCAACGTGGCCGTCAATAGCACCATCTGCGTCTCGGCGGCTACTAACGACCCTAACCTTTGCAATATGGGCCGGAAACCAGTTTGATCGTTCAATATGACGTGGCACTCGTCGATCACGATCCGATCTAACCGCCTCGTCGCTTTCAACCGGTTAATGAACGTCTGGAATTCCCCGGACACGGCCGACTCTGGCGTCACCAGCACAATGCTTTCGGCATCGGGTGGCCTACGACCGTTCCATTCGGCGCATCCGATCCCTAGCTTCTTGCATCGTCGTTTCATGTCCTTGCGCAATGCGACCAATGGTACAACGATAATGGTCGTCCCTCCCGGCTCGACCCATGCTGGTAACATAAATAATACCGACTTGCCAGACCCGGTGGGCATGATCGATATTACGGGGCTAACCCCGGCTTGAATCGCCTCGATGGCTTCCTGTTGGACCCCCCGGAACGTAGCCTCCCTCCCCATCATACGCTGGAACTGCTCGGCGGCGTTCATCCTCCGTATTCGCGCCCATCGCTCGAACCGCGCCTCGTTAGCGTCGTCTTCGAATAGGCACCGTCGTTTAGAGCTCCCTCTCGGCTCCTGGGCGCTCTCGAAACCCAAAAACCGATGCCAATCGACGCTAGATCCTCGGAACCGCATCCGTGTGTCGGCTACCGCGCCGGCCATCTCTATGATACCGCGGGAATACACCATTCCAGCCACATGCGTGGAATGGCCTGCCTGTAGATCCGCAATCTCTGCCTCGGCTTGCTCAGGATCGGGAGTTTCCTCGTCGTCTTGCTGGAACGCAGTCGGCGCGCGCATGAATCGTCGACTAATCCCAATAGCAACGTTCCGGTAATCCATAATGCCTATTCGATGCCCCAATCCGATCTCCGTCTCGCGCCGCAATACCGTGGCCATCCGTTCCGACGTCCACGACTGCCGATACTGCTGCTTAGGCCACATATGGGCTGGGGACGGGATATGGCCATCGATCAACGACTGCATGCGCTGCTGGAACGGTAATACCAACCACAAATACCGGACCACCAACTCGCCGACCTCCCGTGGCACATACCGATGGATAATCTTGACGTTGCCACTAATAGCGTATCCCTTGTGGTATTGGGTTACAAACACGACCATACCGTCCTCAATGAAAACGTTCCGATGGGCCCCTTTAGCGGTATTCTGATGTCGAATGCTCAATAGCTCAGTCCCTCTTGCAGGCTGTCCGCCAGTAATGTGCATCAATACTAGCAACTTCTCGCGAAACCGTGACAGCTTGGTCATATAATCGTTCACTCCCTTCCGGCGGACACCGCTCTCGCTATCAGGTCGCTCAAATTCCCGCCGCATTGCCTCGTGCTTACCAATTCGGTCAAACAGCCATGTCTCTCCATTCACAGGGAATCGAGTCCGTTGGTCCTGTAAAAAGTTCCATCCGGGGCGTCCATTGGTCGGGTCGTCGCGCAATAGCTCCCATGGGACGATGGGCATGTCTCCCACTCCGTCAGTACAAAATAATAATTCAGCCATGATTTGGCGCGTCTCGAACAGTATTCCGTGGATCATACCGCGGAACTGGGCCATACTGAACTGAGTGCCCTTGTACAGTAACGTCTCGCCATCGTTCCACTCCACATGGCCGCGAGCGGTTGTGTTATAATGGATCTTCAGCCCATACGTGCGCAAATTCAACATCCATTGCATAGGACTTTTGCTACCGCGAACCATGAACCCATCCATCATCCGGTTAACCCATTCTAAACAGTCCGGCTCGTCTGATTGGCGGCTCGATCGGACTAACCGAACGGGTGGGCTAGACCATGGGAATATTGCGGTTTTAGGGGATGTCTGGGACGACCTTTCGGGTGGGGATGTTCCTAGGGATGCCGCTGGGGATGCTCCTAGGGATGGGGACCGGTTGCCGCTTTCGTACTCGCTATTACTACCCTCGAAATCGATAACCGACCCTTGTCGATATCCATCTGGCTCGTCTGGGGGACCGGCCATATTCACAGCTTTCTGGATAACCATAAACCGAGCACACTTGATGATAGACGACAGGATAGGTGGATATGTCTCCGGATCCCTCCATGTGTCGCCATTAACGCCCAATACAGCTAATACGCATACCAACGCACTTTCGTACTCGTTCCGCATGACTTTGTGGTTCAATAACTGGATGCAAAACTCTAAGCATGCTGTTTGAACGGGTGTCATCGTAGGGAACTCGTCGCTCTTGTCAGGACGTGGTTCGTCGTCGTCGTTGTCGTCGTCGTCGTCGTTGTCGTCCTCTTCTCTCTCCTCCGTTTCGTCCTGTACTTTCTCGGCCTCCGCTATTAACCGGACAAACGCCTGCATCTGCGCCTGGGTGAACTTGTACGCTGGACTCTCCCATTCGTGCTGTTTTTGGGTTCGGATGAAAAACATCAATATCTGTCTCCATGGCTGTGCTCGTCGGTCGATGGAATCTGGATCCCAATAGATCTCTAACGGCACATATTTCGTCTGATGCTCCTCTGTCCGAACAGCTTCCAACCGGATGAACATGCCGGTTTTCGATACCGTTTCTTGGCTGATCCGGACAACATCGGTCATAGCCTTCCATACGACTTGCTCTAATGGGTCGGCATCCTTCCCACCATCGCCAGGCTTCGCCACCGACGCCATCAGATCCTCCCGGTCTAAATCGCCTAAATACTTGTGCCATCCACTGCACGCTAACCATGGATTCGGCTCATCCTTCTCCCCAGCCTCAATATTTGTTCGAATACGCTTTTCGATCCCCTGGAACTTCTCCTCCGCCATCTGTTGAATGCGTTTCCACGAGTCGATTCGCTCTTGGGGCATCTGCCCTGGTATGCGTGGGGCGATGCGGAAATACTGTGAACAATGGCGGCTTGTGAAAAATCGTTGGCATAACACCTTCTCGACTGCGTTGTTAAATCGCCGTTGTACAGCGATTTTCCCCTCGTTGGTCTGTCCACCGCCCTGTCCTTGTCCTCGCTTCTTGGTCATAGTCCAATCGTGGACGGTCCGCCAGTGAGTGATCAATGCCTTACGGTTACGGGAAACCTTCCCACATACCACATCGATAGATTCGTTGTTAACCGGTAACCGACACATTAACCCATCCTCGAACAATGGTAACGCCTCGAACGGTTCAGCGACCGCCTGGGGGACTAGAAACTCTATAGGATCCCGGACTAATCCCCGCCATCGTTGGACGACCGTATCTATCGCATCGACTACCTCTTTCTTCGCTTTATGATGTTCTCCCTTTAAATGGCCTCGGATATCCTGTGGCCATACGCAGTACCGACACTCTTTGCATACAATTAACCCATATTCACGGATCCGGGTGAAATACGCCTCTGGATTCATGTCACTGGTGAGGATTGTATTGACGGGTTTAGAGCGGTTTGGGGGCTTATGTGTGGTTAGATCGGCTTGGTTCGGGATCGGGTGGATTCAGGATTAAAACGACTCTAGATTTGATCGACTATGATTATATTAGCTATATTTTCATCTACAATAGATCTAAGCAACTAAATCTAACTCACTTTGTGTTACAGTGCTATTATAGAGGACCATAGAGATGGATCACGATGGTAAAGTAGCTTACATTCAATGAAACGAATGATAAAGAAAGGGAAAGGAAATAGAAACGAAAGAGGAATCTGATCTACATGTGTCTCTTGCCGCAGTGGTTATTTGCTTTTTACCTCTCAATACATGCGACTGTCCTGTGATCGTCAGGCTATAAGGCAGTAATCTCTCGACGCCTTGAAGCACGAAAAAGTGCGACCGTGACAGTTGTGTGAGCTAATATCTGATGTTGGCCTGAATGCCTGAGGCCTACATACCGTTACATGGCCACCTAGCTAACCTTACCCCATCAAAATCGCCAACAACTTCAACCATCGATATCTCATAGAATTTTGGTTTTTTTATCTAGAAACTGATAGAGCTGGTAGAAGTAAGAGGTGTGATTCTTTTGTATCGGTTTTTATAGTAATTAAACCATGTTCAGGGAAGTGTTCTATGGCTCAAACTTCCAAAGAAGTCTACTCTGTAAATTTAAACCCTGAGGTTTTGTCCCTCATACAACTCCAAAGAAGTCTACCAACACTTCTTTGCACGATTTAGTTTAGGGCACGAAGAATGAGGCAAAACTCTGTGATTCGTGATATACTAGAATCAATCTACAAAGGGGAAAGGGAGATCTAAGTGTGAGGGGAAATATTCAGTAGGCCTTGGGGTGACCACAACACATCGTGAGGCCGTAAGGCCTCCACATCCCAAGGCCCCAAGGCATCAGACTGAATTCAGTCTTCGATCCTTCACACTACCCCCTCCTCAAAACACGCGAAGTCCTCTGAGTCTTGAGATAGGCCTCTCCAGACGATTATTCAGTAGCTCCTCGTCTAGATGCCTCGTCTCGTCAGAGTGGTCGAGAAGGTGTCCCGCTATCATCTAGGCCGGTACCTTGGTCGGCAGAGCGGTTCTAGCGTCTGCTTCAGTCCATCGCATCTCATTGTTCCGATTGTCGGAACGTATCAATCGCAAGGGCGTAGACGAAGTCACGCCAAATTTCCTCGTCGAAGAAAGATGGATATAACGCAGGGGAGTCCTTGTGTGCATCGTGATATTCTCTCACTCGATCAGGCGCGCCCGTGAGTTCCCACCATGGCTGCCATTTCGGTTTTTCGTTCCATGCGTCCCATCCTTCATATTGTACTCGGTACATGATGCAGCCCTTCTATCCTGTCGCTTTGTCCTTCCTTCTATTGTCGATTCTACAGTCTACTACCTTTTTCACTTCGTAGTCTGCCCGAGTTCCGTCGTCATTTTGGTTTTCGGCTTCTGCTCTTGGAGGTCGTTGGCCATCGAATGGCTTGCTGTCATCGAGTCGGAGTAGCCATAGGTGAAATACAGGGTGGACTCCTTCGAGGGCGTTCGATGAGAGGTCTAGTTCATAAGCAAAGTGATCGATCGCTCGAGTAATCTGGAACGGGCCAATGTTCTTCAAATCGAGTGATTTCGAAGGTCGAGCTGAGTTAAGGTACCGAGTGTCTAAGTAGACCCAATCACCTACTTTGAACTGCGGAGCAGGCAGTCTGTGTTTATCTGCGTGTTCCTTCTGCAGCGCTTGCGCCCACTCTAGCTGTTTCCGGACTCTCAATTGAATGTCACGAATTTGCGTAGCTAACTTGACGGCAGGTTGAGAGGTGCGGAGGGATTCGTCCATTTCGATGCCCATGCGTGGCAGGTAACCTTTGGTGAGTACGAAAGGTGATTCGGATGTTGATGCATTCGGTGACGCGTTTGATTCGAATTCGGCGATAGGTAACCACGTGACCCAATCATTTTGCTTATAATTCACAAACGTTCTCAGGAACTGTTTCAGTGAAGCGTTCGCTGACTCAGTCTGTCCATCTGTTTCTGGATGATGCGCGGTAGAGAGTTTCGGCTTCGCTCCAATGGTCTTACAGAGATTCTTCCAGAACTGAGAGACGAATTGACTGCCTCTATCAGAGACGACAGTCCTTGGGAATCCCTCCTCGCGCCAGACATATTCAATAAATGCCTGGACCACGTCTTCTACTTCCAGCGATCTGATCTGGATGAACTTCTTCTTTTTCGAGAGTCTGTCGACGACGACCATGATGTTCTTGAATTCGGTGCCGTTGTAGAGACACGGAGGCAATTCAACGATGAAATCGACCGAGATATCCGTCCAATACCTCTCTGGAATTGGGAGGGGATGAAGTAGGCCCTTGTGGCCATCTCTGTTCACATTGGTGACCCTGCACCTGTGACAGGCTTTCACATAGCGTGTCACGTCTTCCGTCATCTTTGGCCAGTAATAGAGTCTGCTTAGTCTCGAGTAGGTATTGTTCTTCCCAGAATGACCGCTCACCGGCGCGTCGTGCGCTAATTTCAAGATGTCCACTCTCAGCTTCTCATCGTTTGGGACAAAGGGTCTCCCCCGCACAAGCAACACCCCGTCGTCGCAGACCGAGCAGTCTGCAAGGTCTATCCGTAGCCTGTGGGTATGTAGGAGAGCGTGGGGAATTATTCGGTCCCCTCTCCGTTTGGCTTTCGTCAACATCTGGATGATTGAGTCGGTTTTGCTAAGCGATATGATTCTGGATCGAAGATCATCAGTTGAGGGGGCGTCTTGTTGATCGTCTAGAAATGTGTCGGTGGCGACTATTGGGTCATCAGGTCTTAGTGATTCGTGGAAATCGTTTACGGCTAAAGCCAGGTCTTTGACTGTCATAGAGAAGTCATCAATCAAAAGTGTCGCCAACGACACCTGTCTGCGTATCTCTAGATCGACTTTCTCTGGCTTCAATATCACCTGCTGCTGCAAAGTGATTCTAGGATCTGATTCATCTTCTGGAAGGTCACCTGGTCTCCTTGTCAACGCGTCCGGTTTAGTGCCAAGTCGTCCCGGTCTGTACTTGATGATAAAGTTGAATTCCGCAAGGAACTCAGCCCATCTTGCTTGTCTTCGGTTTAACCGCTTCGTTGTCATAAAGTATTCAAGACTCTTATGATCGGAGAGTACCTGAATGGGGTGTTCGACTGGCGATCCTGCTAGCTCTGGGTGCCATTCCTCAAATGCTCGAACTATCGCGAGCAGTTCCTTGTCATAAATCTCGTAGTTCGTTTCTGCCGGAGCCATGCGTTTTGACAGGAACGCTATTGGTTTCAAAACCCCATCCTCGTCCTCTTGGGAGAGAACTGCGGCGGTAACATAGTCGGACGCATCAGTTTCCACCCACGACTGTTTGTCCGGGTTAAAGTGTGCTAGAACGGGAGCTGTGGTGAAGGCCTTCTTTAGCTTCTCAAATGCCCTATCTTCAGGTCCATCAGCAGGCCAGGGGTACTTGGTGTCCCTATTCTCCTTCTTTGTCAATGTAGTGAGCGGTTCCGCTATGCTAGCGAATCCTTTGATGAATCGTCGGTAGAAGTTGCAGAAGCCGATAAATGCCTGTACGTCTTTCAGGTTGCGAGGTGTTTGCCAATCTAGGACCGATTTCACTTTCGATGGGTCCATGTTGATTCCTTCGGTGGAGACTATCAATCCTAGGTAAGTGACTTCCTTGGTGAAGAAAGAGCACTTATGGACGTCGAGGTAAATGTCTGCGCCTCTGAGCTTGGTCAAGGCTGCCTTAACGTGAGAGACATGGTCCTCTCTATTCGTGCTGTAGATCAGGATGTCGTCCAAATAAGCCGTACAAAACAGATCCAGATATTCCCTCAACGTGTCATTGATGAAAGCTTGCCACGTTGCAGGGGCACCTGTCAATCCGAAGGGCATGACGACATATTCGTATAGTCCATATCTGGTCAAGAATGCGGTCTTTTCAATATCTTCTTCCGCCATCCTTATCTCATTGAACGCTGCTATCACATCGAGTTTCGTGAACCATCGAGCTGAGCATAGCTTGGCCAAAGTCTCCTTGATCAAGGGGGGCACGTTCCTGTTCCGGATAGTGACTGCGTTCAGAGATCGATAGTCTATGCAAATCCGTAGTCCCCCTCCAGGTTTCTTCACAACCAGGACCGGGGCTGCGTACGGAGACGTGCTTTTTCGAACGTAGGTTTTCCCAAGCATATTATCGACATAAGCTTTCACAACCTCCGCGTCCTTGTTGGACACTCCGAAAAGGCGTTTCGCTGGAGGTGGTGCAGAGGGGTCAAGTTTGATCTGATGGTCAATTCTAGGTCGCTTCGGTAGGAGCTTGGATGCTTCCTTAGGGTCCTACCTGTCGATAAATTCATGGAAATCCGGTAGGATGAGCTTCTTGAGTAATTCCTTCGAAATCGGTTCCTGATTAAGTTTCTCATAGAATTTGCTGTAGTCATCGGAGACTGCAGCTGCTGCTAAGTCCATAGTAACGGGTGGCTTGGAGCTGGTCGCATTGTTGGTTAGCCGTTCGAAATCCTGTGGCCAGAGGGCTGTCTCCACATGATCGGGACGGGAGGCCATTTTCACAAAGGCTGATGCAGAGATGAATTCGATGTCTGGACCATTCGGGTCGTTTCCTATCTCTTCTATGATCTTCGAGGCCCCTTGGCAGCGTATCTTGACAGGTCTGTGGGAAAGTAGGCACCTTCCGAGGCACTCGTCTCCGGCAAATGTGACAGTGCGGTCTTTACAAGCAATGTTCGCGTCGTGGTCCTCAAGCCAAGGCATCCCAAGAATCAAATCGAATCGTCCAAGGTTGGTGACATATGCCAATTCTTCAACGTAGTGGTCCCTGTGTCGGAACCTCACCAATGCCATATGTGTAATATTGGCCGTCGAGTCGTCGTCCGCGTAGTGTAACGTGTGCTTTCGTTTTAAGGCAATGGTTGCTACCTTGTGCTGGCGGATCCACGAAGCATCGACAAAAGCAGTCCCGGATCCACCGGTGTCGAAGAGACTCCTACTCCTAGTGTACAATTGGGTTCTGGGGGAAAAAATATGACAAGTGGCTTCCAGTTGTTTTCCTGCTTTTAAGGAGTTTTTCTCGTTTTTTTTGTTTTTGTTTTCAGGAGTAATTATACAGGTTAGTCTCAGTCTAACGGGTTCGGATAAGGTGGCTAAGCGCGACTGATTCGCTTCCCACTCGCGACTGTGAGTGAGAGCTCCTAGTTTCCCTGATCCGAGTCAGAGTCCGATTGGTAGGACGCTCGCGGCTCGGCCTGTGCCGTCTTGGTCCGCGGAACCTGGGCAGGGGCATTTGGTTCAGAAATCCTTGCATTGGACGAGTTGGTCGATATGCCCACCAGGTAAGACCGAAGCTCCAGGTCCGATTCCTTGAGCTTAGGTGGGTAGCCATTCTTGCATGGTGCGTTCTCGTCGTTTGCGACATGGCCTTTCTGTAGGCACTTGTAGCATTTCCCTAGCCTCTTCAGGCGTTCTCGTTGCTCCGCAGTTCGTCCCCAAGGAAAATTCCTTAGGTCTCTTGCAGTGGCGTTCGAAGTATCCGTGGCCGTGCCGCTCTTGTTAGGCAGACGACGAGAGGTACTCGTCGAGTTCTGGCTGTTCGGCGCTGCACGTGACCTGTTGGCGGCCCTCTTGGCGTCGGTCATATTTATTTCCGTCTTCCGACAGGCCTCTGCAAACGATACGAAATCTTCCGAAAGGTTGCTCGACATTGCATCTTGCAATGCGGGTTTTAAACAACGCCTCAAGTAACGTACCTTCTTCTCACTGCTAAGGCTGGGGATATCTGCGATCGTCGAGTTGAATCGAGGCCAGAATTCGTCGAAAGACTCGGAGTCTTTCTGTTGAAACGTCGGGTTAAAGATCTGCCTCTCCGCCTTTTCCTCCCTATGTTTAACACGAAAGTTGTTATCCAAATCGTGTAAGAGTTCTTGCAAGGTCTGATAGCGTTCATTCTAGGGAGTTTCTGGGCTGACTCTACGGGCTACCACTTTGAATGCGGTGCCAGACAAGAAGTGCATAACGTACCCAACCTGCGAAGCCGTGTCTGGGTAGATGTTGGCTTCTTGGCTCAGTTTGTTCGTGAGTTGCAGCTTCCAAGGTTCGTAATCGTCCTTGCCTGAGTCTCCAGTGAAGACTAGGGGGTTAGGGTATCTCCTCCGTGAGAATCCGGGAGTAGACGACGAAGGTGCTACGGACTGGCAAGTGACTCTAGATTCCGGAGTTTCGATACGGGATTCTTGTCGACGGCGTTCCTCACCAATAATCACTGACCGGTCGTCTCTGTCCGAATCATACGGCCCATCGTCGTGTGATTGCTTAGGTTCGGTTTCGAGTCGGTTCATCAGCTCAGTAATCTTATCATTAGCTGCGTTCAAGTCCTTCTAGGATGTCTCGGACACTAGGCGCCAATGATCACGTCTGGTGCGGACTCGTTGGATATCCTTTTCTAGAGCTTCGATGCGATTAGGAAGGAACGTCCTCTCCTTAAGCATGGTTCGTGTGGTTTTCAGTTCGTCTTCGGTTTCAATCAGTTTAGATTCGAGATTGGCCGCTTCATGATTCAGTGCGGCGATCCTAATCATCATTTTCTTATGCTCTTTTTCCATGCCTTCAGCCTCTTCGGTAAGAGCAATCATTCCGTTGAACCAAGCTTTTGGTTCGTGCTTCACCTGAGCGGCGAAGTTCTCTACAGTCTGGCAAGTGTGCAGGGCTTCAGCTGGGGGCAGCGCGATAGGCCGTCGGATCGATGATCGTCGGCGATCAGGCTGTCCTTCGTTTTCGTCATCGTTTTCATGAGAACCATCTCCATCACTCTCATAACTTCCGGGGACGGTTTGTTCAGCAATTCCGACGCCAACGTTGCCTCCACCTAGGTCTACCTTTCGTAAGGAGTATCTCCTATTGGAGTCTAGGCGGGGGTACGTAGTTTGGGACATGCCGGAGGTCTGGGAATGGTCGTCCACCTGAGAGGTTGAATGAGACATGGGTTCTCTTCTTAATGTAGGGTAATTCTCCGAGGGTGAGTCGTCGGACTCGAGGATTGTGTTCAGTCTAGCCAGATTTGTCTTTTCTGATTCCGGATGAAGCCTCAACTTTTATGGGGAGGTAGATTGATTATGTCAGGGCACGAAGAATGAGGCAAAACTCTGTGATTCGTGATATACTAGAATCAATCTACAAAGGGGAAAGGGAGATCTAAGTGTGAGGGGAAATATTCAGTAGGCCTTGGGGTGACCACAACACATCGTGAGGCCGTAAGGCCTCCACATCCCAAGGCCCCAAGGCATCAGACTGAATTCAATCTTCGATCCTTCACAGATATTTGGTGCGTGAATTCCGATGCCGGTAAGGCCGTTTCTGCATGATCCGTCCGTAAAGATAGTTCTGAGGCCGAGCTGGGCTGCCCTTGTTATTGCGGCCGCTTCCTCTTCGATGATGACTCTTGGCGGGTCTTGCCACGGCGGCTTGACGAATTCTGCTGTCTTCTCAAGCGATTTCAGATTGATGTGTTGGAAGAGCTCGGCTGTAGCTTCGAGTGGGGATCTGTGTGTCTTAGCTTTAAACAGACGCTTGATGAGTCTCCATCCGTAGTGATTCTGTGGTTTTGTATGCATCTTGATCCAGTGTTTCCGGGTGAGTTCGTGGAGTCTTTCCTGGACCGTTTCGACTCCTGCTTCCGCGGTTGCGACCTCGCTCGCTGCCGATCTGAATATAGCCGTGATTGCACTCGCTCCTAGTTTGGTAGCTCTCTCGATATGGCGGGCTACTGTACCTGCCGATCCTGGGAACCATATCTGAGCCCCATAGTCGGTGGTCGGTGTAACTGTTGCCGTAAAGATCTGTCTCGCTGTTTTCGGGTTGAGTCCCTTGAGTCTCTGGAGCGCCATTGCCGCGATTTCCCCTCGTTTCGCTGCTCTTCTCGCGTGGCTCTGGAAATTGAGTTTTTGGTCTAGTATGATTCCAAGGAGTTTGATCTCTGATGCTGGGGCTATCTCGTTATCCATAAATACCAGTGGCAGGAGCTCGTTCTCGTCCCGTTTCCAGCGTCTGGTGAAGTGAATAAGTTGGGTCTTGTCCGGTTCGAACAGCGCACCGCTTTCCTGGCTCCACTTTTCGGTGTTCGGTAGGATTTGTTCCTGGATTCGCTGGATATTGCTCTTGATGTCTGGGCCTGTTACCCAGGCTGTGAAGTCGTCTACAAAAGCCATCGTTCCCGAGCGGTCTGTTACCTTCCCTGCGACGAGGTTTACGTTGTAAAAGAGAAAGAGGATAGGGGAGAGTGGCGACCCTTGTGGTAAACCAGCGTGGGCGATGTCCATAACTTCTGATTCAGTGCCATTAACCATGATTGATGCCTTCCGATTTCCGCAGAATTCGTACACCCATCTTGTAATCTCTGGTGGGATTCCTCTTTCCTTGAGTCTTTGGCATAGTACTCCCTTGTTGACTCCGTTAAAGGCGCCTTTGACATCGAAGGTAACTAGCGATAGTATCTTCTTCTGTTTCCATGCTTGGTAGATTTGCTCTGTAACTAGCTGGAGGGCATCGGTCGTCGATCTCTGCTTTCTTGCTCCGTAGTGGGCTTTTGGGAGTATCCCGTGCATTTCGTCTAGAAAAGATAAGCGTTCTGCGAGCACCGACTCTAGCGCCTTGCCCAGGGTGGAAAGCAAGGAGATAGGCCTATATGCCTTCGCGAGGGTGTAGTCTGGTTTGCCTTGTTTTCTAAGCGGGACGATCCGCGCAATCTTCTATTGCTCTGGGAGGTACGATTCTCTGACTGACGCTTGCAGGAGTACATGTACGTGGTCTCCCACTTCTGGCCACAGTTTCTGCCAGGCCGCTGGTGGGAGCCCATCTGGTCCTGGTGCCTTAAAGGGTTTTGCTCTGTAGATCGCCTCTCGCACTTCCTCTTTGGTGATCTCTTTCCATGGGTGTTGGTGTCCTTCTCTAGCTTCGGGTGGCTCTAGGGCGTCTGCCGGTTGGCTGAAAAACTGTATAAGGAGTTCCTCTGATATTGCCTGGTCTGTTTTCGCTAGCCCTTCGTTTATCTTAAGGACTGATATCCTCCTAAACGCGCTTGACTGGGCTGGGTGAAGGTATTTTGCGGCTTTCCAGATATTGTTGTTGTCGCTAAGAAATTCCTTCCAGCATGTTCTTCGTTGTCTCCGTATCGCATCGTGGAAGGTTTTCCTAGCTACCCTGGCTTTCTCTTCTAGGCGGTTGTTGGGGGTTCCTGCTCTTCGCGTTGAGGCTGCTTCGTTTCTCGCCCTTGTATGCGCGTTTTTGAGGTCTGTGAGGTTCATTGTCCACCATCTCTTTGAGAATGCCGATGGCCTGGCGACTGGGGTGTCTTGAAGGACCGCCTCTGTAACAATCTGGACTAGCTGGGTACTGAACTCGTCGATTTTCTCTTTTGGGATTATCTTGTCTGGTGGGATTTGCAGGTTCTTTATCCCTTCCTTGGTGGTTTTTGCTACCCTCTTCCAGTTAGTCTTCCGGAAGAGCCTTCTTGGTTCGTTCGTGCAGTCGTATAGGACTAGGTCAAATTGGGACTCGATTGCTTTATGGTCCGAGCCATACTCGGTAGGCCAGATTGTACATCGGAGCATGTCTTCGAATAGCCGGCTTGATACCATGCAGAGGTCGATCGTGGTTCCTGAGTTGTGTGTAGAGGTACCCCTGGGGAGGGCAAGTTGTAATCCTTGCTTATGCATGAATTGGATAATATCCTCCCCATGGTTGTCTCTGACCCTGTCCCCTCCCCATAGCTGATCGTGACGGTTGAAGTCCCCAGCAATTAGTAGATCATGGGACGGGAATCTTACTGTCGTGTTCTCAATCAAGTCTAGTATCTCTCTAACCTGGGCTTGGCTCTCCGCGACTGTTGCTGCTTGTATTGGTACGTAGACTGATATGATAATCATCTCTCGTCCGTTGATCTCCACTTCGATTGCTGTGATGTCTGGTGACCCTACCTCTATCTGCCTGGGTCGCAGTTGGTGGCTTGCATAGATCAGTGACCGCACTGGGTATCGTAGTGTCTTATGGGTTTCGTTTGGGATGAACTGTTGGAAATATGAGTGTGTAGATGGTGCTGCGACCACTCGATCGTCGTCTGTCAGGAAGCAAGATGGTTCCTGTATCAGGATAACGCTGATATCCTGTAATAATTCGTCGTTCATCAGTGCGTGCTGTGCTTCTGGCATTTTCCTCATGTTGGCCTGTAGTATTCTCAGAGGTTTACTACGCATTAAAGAATTCCTGGGGGACGTCTCTAGACCATGCGTCTACTACCCGGAGGGGGTCTTCTACCTGGGGGGCGTTTCTAGTCCTTGCGTCTTCTGTACAGTCCGCTGCGTTATGGTTGGGACCTTGGCACTTGAAGCATTGTCTGCTTCGTGGTGTTTCGAAGAACTCTTTAATTCTCACGTATGATCCCTGGATAGAGATCGATCCTTCGTTGAGTAGTCTATCTTTCTCTGCTTGCGATCTACAGAAGACTACTAACTCGATTCTCAGGTTGGCTGATGGCCGGCTAAGTAGTCGCATGCCGCGGATCTGGGCATCGTTCTCGATGCAGATGGCCTTAACAATATCTTCATCGATCCGTCGACCTGTCTCTGGGTTGCCTACCGAGAATCTGTCGACTCCTGTTGCTTTGACTTTGAAATCCTCGCGGATATTCAATTTTATGTCCTGGAGCGTTGGATCGTTGGCCCATGGTAGTGCTGTCTCTATGGTTTCGACTTCCTGTTGTGATCGAAAGACGAAGCCTATGCTCTCTGGTCGGCGGTTTAGTACGGCGGTGCACTTGCAATTCTTCGTTTCGTCGGTTGCCTGTAGGGTCCTGTTCATCATTTCCTTAAGCTCCTTATTACCGGCCGAACTATATCGAGAAGCCGAAAGGTTGAGGTTAACCGTCGGTGGCCTGTGGTTTTCCCTCCTTATCTGGCCGTTTCCTGGAGAGGGGATACGTGTCACGACGGGGTCGGAGACGGAACGAAGATCTGGGATGGTGTCTGGTGGTGTAATGGCGATCGATGGTGAGAGCATCGTCGGGGAAGGGACTGTCAGGCTGTTCGATCTTGCCGCGGCGATTGCGGTGTATGATCCCGTTCGCGTGCTTCCTACGGGGCTAGCTATACTAGGCTGGCTAAGCACGGTTTGTTCTACTCTCTCTACGGTTTGTCTTAGCGTCTCGACCGTCTTCTCCATATCCTGGAATTTGTTCGTGACGTTCTCGAATTTGTTGGTCATGCTGTTTAGTTCGCTTTTCAGCCTTTCGTTCTCGGTTTTCAGTTCCATTGTCTGTGCTTTGATTCCTTGTTCTATTGCCGCGATGCCATCTCGGAGCATCTTGGTAATCGCGTCACTCGAGCCGTGATCCTTCTTTTGGCTAGCCGCCATCTCTTGTTGCAGTCGTTCGTTTACCTCCCGGGCTCTGGCCTTTGCCGTCTCTTGGGTTACCTTCCCTGCTCTCGTTGTGACTCCTGATGCCATAGGGGTCGATCCCGTGCTTGGCGGCTCTCGGGATGTCGGTGTTACTGTGCCCCTTCTTCCTGGAGGCGCCCTCGGGAGGGCGGGGGGCATTCCTGGTAGTCCTTTCTATTGCCCGGGTTCCTACGTGTAGTGTGGTATAGGGCTTCAGTGGTCGCTACCACAGATGATGGCCACTAGTCGTGTAGGTTCGTGATGCTCGTCTGTTGCTGGATGTGTGCGCTCTTGACGCGTCGCGACGCGTTTGTTTGCTTGCCGATCACCTTAACTTCCCACGCGTATTACGATGCAGAATTTCTAGTGCTTGCTATTACAGACTATAATAACTAGTCACGCAGGAAGCTCTGATTGCCCAAAATCTTTATGGTATACAACATGTTGACTCTTTGGCCTATCATATGACTGCCGTAGCATCATATCTTAAAACCAACCTAGAATAATGGAAAATAAGCCTTTTATGATGCTTCTGTGAATATAATTCGAGTACTCTTTTAAGGGAGATTCGAAGACTGCGAACTCTAGCTTCGTTCCTCCAGGCTCTCTTTCAGCGACACCCGCTTGCGGGTTCGCATCTCTTGTTAGAATATATATCGCTTGAGAGGAATGACGTAGTCACGTGATACGAAGTTCGGCACGCAGGATCAGAACCATAACATGTAGAGTGTTTGGATTGGTCCTAAATCTTGATGAAATGTAGAAGTCAACGCGTACGATCAATTTCTGAAAACAGATTAGCGATAGCCTTTCCGGATCAAGCACACTTAGCGATGGGAGTTCCCCTCACCTATATCATGATTTGATACTCGACACATCCACACAAACTATGCAGGAGTCTCTCAGACGGCAGTGGTGCCCTCTGCCTTCAAGGCGCATGATTGGTCAATATTTAGTGGCGTGTGCTAAAGAAGAGGCTGGGCTTCATTGGGTATAGCGGAGCCCCATAATGGCCAGGGGGCACCATTGCCGCCTGAGTCCCAACTGAGATAATTGTAGAGAGGAGACTTAGAACTTCTCTCTTTCTCGCTAGTAAATTCCATAACGTTAGAACCGGTATCACTATCCATTTATGTGATCCGTTACAAAGTTGCGCGATATATATAACGGAACTTCGAGTTCGCTAACTATAGTAACAGTAGAAAAGCGTATAGCACGAGGGGAGCACCAGAGCTACCACGGTCGCTGGACACAGGGACAAGGTAGTTAGGACCTGTAACTGCAGTGCAATTATTGTACTTTAGTATAACAATCGGTGTCTTCGCCATTAATTTTTCAGCGCAAGGAATTGTATCACTACCATGAGAACCTTCGTCAGGCAATAGATGGGAAGGAATGCTACGCGTTCCGATGCCCTAACTTGTAGAGCGAGGTTAAGCGGTTGAAGAAGGCCCTTATTATGTAGGAGAAGCGGGAAAAGGCCAAGCTACGGCTACCTGCGAACCAGAGCTGAGAGCGCTTCGCAAGAAGTTAAGAGGAGGTACAATAAGTAGACATGTGTCTGTGCACACCCCCGAAAATCACCAAATCTGATCGCCATACACCGTATCTTGAGATACGCTGAAAAACACATACAAATGCAAATTCAGTTTACTTTTTTGATTGCTTAATTGGGAAATATCTAATATTTCGTATGCCACCCTTTTGCCTTGCTTACCGCCTGTAGACGTCGCGGAATTGAGTCGATCAGCTCTCGGATCGTCTCCTGCGGGATCGCCCACCACGCCTCCTTTAACGCCGCATTCATGGCCTCCCGTGCCTCCTCCGAGGCGCCCATCGTCTTCAATTCAGGGTGGAGCTCTAGGACCATGGTTTTCAACAGATGCCACATGTGTTCGATGGGGTTGATGTCTGGGGAATTGGCCGGCCAATCGATGACCCAAATGCCGTGCGTCTCCAGCCATTCTTGGGTGATTTTGGCCGTATGGATCCTTGCGTTATCCTGGATAACAACATCCCCGGGTTCATACGTAGGGAGAAGTCCCTCCTCTAACGTAGCGATGTAGGATTTCGCGGAATAGCCCTGTCTTGCGGAGGTTTCGTCGCGGTCCATGATCACCAGGTCTGACCTCCCATCACGCGAGATTGAGCCCCATATCATCTGTGAAATGGCCTTGCCAGAGGTCTTAGGCTCTACCATTTGCGGATCATATGCCTCGTGGTACAGTCGCCATACCCATACCTGCTTACCGCCCGCCCCTTTCTCATACGAGCACTCGTCCGTGGAGTGGGTCCAGGAGAAGTCGAATTTAAGGAATTCGTGGGCAAACCGAAGGCGGTCTTTTGCGCGGTAAGGCTTCAGGTAAGGCCTCTTCCTCGCTCGCCATTTCGTAAGGTGATATTTCTTAAGGGTTCGGTAGATGGTCTTCCTAGAAAAGCGGAGGTACGAAATACCTGCGAGGAGCTCTCCGTACTCCATTTGAGGAAATCGACGCGCGATTTGAACGATATGCCGTTCGTCAGAGCGTGATAACTTATGGGGACCCCCTTCACGAGGTAAGGATATGGTGGCTTTGTGTTCTTCCCACCTCTCCATAGTCCCATACACCGCGCGTCGAGAGACGCGAAAGTTGCGCGCGATTTCAGTCTTTGGTTTCCCATCTTCAACAGCCTGAATAATCCCAGCTCTTTGAGAGACTGATAACTCCTTATTAGGCCTTCGATTACCACTAATTTCTGTGCCAAAAGACCTCATTTTGGTAAAGTTATTGATTGTCCAAGTAAGTGGTGGGTGTAGAGATATCAGCTGAGACTGGGGTCTGTGCGCAGACTCTTGGCTTAGTACTTTAATAACAGGCGAAGAGAGTAAATTATCTTTGTGATTGCAAGCTAGATGATAATCTGACAGAGTCTGGCTTAGGCATTGATTGATTGACCTGCGGTGGCCTACTCTAACAACCAAATTCTCGTGGACAGGTGCTCGTAGAGTGGCAGAGCTCTCATTGCGGGCCAAGTATCTTGATCTTTCCCAATATTCATGTACCCAAACTCTATTCTCTAGCTTGAAATAAATCAAAGAAAGCTGTCCAAAGGGTGCCCTTGATAAGGAGAATCATTCATGACAAGCCCAACTCTAAGCCCAGCATGTGTTTCCTCTCCCGCTTGCGCTCTCCGCCTTCGTTTTGAGCGCCGATTTGATTCCCCGTCCAGTTCATAGACCTTCTCTTTTTCAAATTCTTCCGCCCTGAGTGCGATGGTATTCCTGCAAAGCTCTTGATGAGGGACTAACAGTCTAGTTGTGCTCTCGTAGTGCAGAGCGCCGTCAAAATTGCAGAAACCCCCCACAGTAACACCATGAAGATTGCGGTCCCAACTCGCCGCTTTCCGCTTCCTGGTCCCTCCTTGGCGATGGGCGGCATCTTCCATACGAGAAGCTTGTGAAGAACCTATGCTATGGACGGGGGAGCTTCGAGTAAAGACGTGAGGATAGGGTTGACAATCATTAGCCACGTTCGCTGGACTCTACGTTAGCTATGCACGATAGCGCCTCAAATACCATCGCGGTCGCTGTCGCAGGCAGTGCCGTAGTGCCCGGCCCTACGAGCGGAATGTCAACGCTCTCAGGCTTAGTGGTTGTCGATGAGGGAAGACGCCAGCGCTTCGTCGGCGGAAGAACTACTCTCAGCAGGAGACTCGCCCTCCTCCAGGAAAAAAGTGAAGTCGAACAGCGCGTCAAAACCGAAGTAAAGTGCCTCTGGTGGTAATAAGTATTGTAGATCCATGAATGATGATAGGGGAGCGCTGAAGGACTCCAGCAGCTTGACGACACCCTCGTGCCCGTTCTGGGCCGCCGAACATAGCGGTGTCCGACCGTCCTTATCCTTCGAGTCAGCGTCGGCCGTGGCCTCGAGTAGTAGCTTGACGATACCCTCGTGCTCGCTCCGGGCCGCCCACCACAGCGGTGTCCGACCGTCCTTATCCCTCGAGTCGGCGTCGGCTGTGGCCTCGAGCAGGAGCTTAACGATACCTTCGTACCCGTTATCGGCCGCCCACGATAGCGGCGTCCGACCGTAGCCATCTTTTGAGTCGGCGTCGGCCGTGGCCTCGAGCAGCAGCTTAACGATACCCTCGTGCTCGTTCCGGGCCGCCCACCACAGCGGTATCTGACCGTAGTTATCCTTCGAGTCGGCGTCGGCCGTAGCCTCGAGCAGCAGCTTGACGATACCCTCGTGGCCGTTCTCGGCCGCCGAACATAGCGGTGTCCGACCGTCCTTATCCCTCGAGTCGGCGTCGGCTGTGGCCTCGAGCAGGAGCTTGACGATACCCTCGTGCCCGTTATCGGCCGCCCACGACAGCGGCGTCCGACCGTAGCTATCTTTTGAGTAGGTGTCGGCCGTGGCCTCGAGCAGCAGCTTGACGATACCCTCGTGCCCGTTCTCAGCCGCCCACGACAGCGGCGTCCGGCCGATCTTATCCTTCGAGT
>NW_022985115.1:0-3141 GCF_010015585.1 Eremomyces bilateralis CBS 781.70 | reverse complement strand
GGTGTTAAACCGTAGTCATCCTTCGAGTTGGCGTCGGCCTTGGCCTCGAGCAGCAGCTTAACGACACCCTCGTGGCCGTTCTCGGCCGCCCACGACAGCGGTGTCCGACCGTCCTTATCCTTCGAGTTGGCGTCCGTATTGGCATCGAGCAGCAGCTTGACGATACCCTTATGCCCAAAATATGACTCCACCATCAGAATGCTTGTGAACTGTGGATTATGATCCCACTGGTGAGCCATCTGCCAGTACACATCGAACCAAGTCTTGAACCGCTGGGATTGGGTATCGCAGACTCTGAAAACCAATTGCAACATTTGCTCGGTTGCACTATGCTGTGCTTTTCGGTAGTGGGCAGCCCAAGAACCTGCGGCATAATCCAAGTAGCCGTCTTTGACTGTTGCAGAGATCTGATCTGTCGCTTCATCAAATTCAGTGAACGAAAGATATGTAAGGCATGCTCTGGCTAGAAGGGACTCAGAATCCGTTAGAACAAGAGAATATTTCCATCCAATAGCAGCGGCCTCACTCTTCGCGAGAAGGAATTCTTTTGCAGTTTGATGGATCAGATAGACCTTTCGATCCACTACAGTCACAAAGAGCCCGCAGAGGTGTCTCACCGACGCTTCAAACCTCGCTTCATCGTCAAGGTCAGGTTCAAGGTCGTCGAAGGAGCGATGGCGGTCTTCTATAGCTAGAGCGATGTTCATTTCTGTTAGTGTAAGAGGCCTGGTTGCTCCAACAACGATAGAGAGCAATTTCCGTGCTTGTGGTCGATCGTCCTCCTCGATTTTTGTAAGAATCGCTTCGTATGCTTCATCAACTGTGGACGGAAGGCCACTAATAACTGCCTTTAGTTTCCGACTTGTCGGTCGAATCATTTTGCGAATGATATCGAAAATGAGTGTTGACCAGAGGTATGTTCGGTGGCTCATGCTTAACAGCTCTGTTTCGAGATTTGACTGTTCTGAATTATTGAGTTTGAGCTCAGATCCGAGTTGAGATACTCTCCATTTGATGACTAGATCAATCTCATGACTGATTATATCTGATTCTTGCTCGCCGTGCAGCCGAATCGTAGGAAAGTTAGAAGTAAGATCGGTGAAGCGCCGTTCAATGCCTGGGTAAGGACGACTAGTGACACATATTTTGAGTCGAGATGCATTGTTTCCGGAGCTTGCTTGCTGGTAGAATGAACTGAGAGCGTTAATAATCTGATACTGCCCTCCTTCTGCGCATTCGTCGAGGGCATCCAAGACGCAAAAGACTTCCCCGGCATTCCGGTCAGCCACCGTCTTTATTAGAATACTCCAGAGTATATGAAATGATTGAGAAAGTTGATGTCCATTAGCGGCGAAATCCGGCATAGCGTGTTTGATAAGTGTTGGTTTCTGCCGAAAGAGCTGGTGGAGTAGTGCCGCAAGCGCTGCAACTGCACTTTTCTGTACGTCATTGTCATCTTTGAAAAAGAAGTAGCAAGTTGTGCCAGCGTCCGTGTTTTTGAAATCTTCGTCGAGAAGAGATTTAGAGAAAACTGATTTTCCGCATCCAGGATCCGCAGATATCCAAAGAAGACTTGAGGAGCTGCTGTCTTTCCAGTTTCGGAAATGGTCATGACGGAGAACCCACTGGCAGGTATCTCTAAGTCGGCTAGAGTTCCGGTCCTTGAACTGCTCGTAGTCGGAAGCTGAATTACGCAGGGCTTGCATACAGTTTAGTTCCTTGTCGTTCCATTTCACTTTGCAGATTAGTCCGCTAACCATAAAAACTTGCGGTTGAATTACCTCGCGTATCGTCTGAACCCTCTTCGATCTCTTTTCGAAGCCGTTGGAGTGCGTTTCTTTTCCCTTCGCCATAGATGACCGGTAGGTAGACGCCAAAGATTCCCATGAGGCAATATGCTTGATCCTCTTCCCTCTTGGTCTCTCGCTCTTTTGCCCATGACATTCGCTCATCGTTGCTTAATTGAGACAGATGTCCTTGAAGTGCGCCAATTGCAATCCCAGTAATCTCGTGAATTTGCTGTTCTAACGACTTTTTGTTACCAAGTCGCTTGCCATCTCGGGAGAAAAACTCGACTGATCGCGGAGCAAGAAGCTCCTGTAGTGTCCAGCCTCTGGTGAACCATCGACTCCGCCTAAACGCCGGTTCCCATGGGAGCTCAGAAGACCGGGTGTGCTTTCCTGTTGAAACGTCTGAGAGATACACATAGCATTTTGCTGCATCCCCGTACCAGCGAAACATCGAGTTAAGAGCCTCTGTGAGCTCGGCGCTACTTGACTTGTCGATGCAGCAGCTGTCCACCCAGAAATACTGAAGCCCATGTTTCTTTGCTTGCTCCTTACAAAACTCGATCTTTCTATAGCCTGTCTTGCTGGTTCCCACGGTATTCGTAATATCTTGGAATGTAACCTCCTGGTCATCCGCGTCCCAGGTGTGCGAAAGGATTGCATAGCTGGGAATACTGTCGCTGGGGAAGTGGGTCAGGCGGAAGCTGCCGCTGGGGCCAGTGCTAAGCAGCCGCATAGCGAGGGTAGGTTTTAAAGAACCGAACGTAAGTCGCTAGGGAGATTGAGTTCTCTCAAGAATATCTTCAGCGAAAGGATATAATTACTGGTACTACGTGGGGGATAGTGTGATGAAAAAGGGAAAACGCAGCTTCCACATTATTGGTTCTATTATCTGTTGGCATCGTCCACACAAGGACTGGTGTGAAGGTGCAAAAGAGCTCATGGCGCAGCGGATGGCGCAGTCTCACCCTGCAATGCACTAATACGAAATAGGATGCGTATCCCTTGCCAGGAGGACTGTATGTGTCGCAGGATGCCCCTGTTCGTTTCTACTACCACGCAATATTCCTTTCTCTGCCCATTACCCCTAGGCTAAGCCTATTTAGGACTGCTCACTCTTCTCCTATGTATTTGCCTATTGGCTGGTGAGATTTTCCCACCAGGTTTTGAGATTTTCCCACCATTTGAGATTGGCTGGTGTCGCAGGCCAAGGCATGAGCTCTAGGAGTCCAAGGCTACAAACTGCATTAAATAATCTTGCCGTGACTAGGGCTGGACACGAATATTCGATTACGAATATTCGTGTGACAGTCTTGGGCTTTGCCCAGTCTGTGTGTTGTGGCCTTGCGGCCTA